>NW_026652289.1:6071728-6091898 GCF_009828535.3 Hylobates moloch
ACACACACACCACACACACAGGTGCACACACACCATGCACATCACATACCACAAACACCACACACACACACCCCATGCACATCACATACCACAAACACCACACACACACCCCACACATTCACACAGGCTGAGAGGGGCAAATATTGTTACTACCACTTTAATTAGCAATAACCCGTATACTTTCCAAAATATGTCTAAGAAAGAATTCTGTTGTTAATGTGATCAGATGAAATAAAACTGGTTAGTATATTTGATAGAGAAGGTTAAATAAACAATATTTTGATGAATTTTCTGATAATTTTTTTCATGGTCAGAAAGTTAAATCATGGTTAAGGCCTGAAAGAAACAATTTATTTGAGAGTGCTAGGAAAATTGTATCCTCTGAAAAGTTACCGTTTTCCTCTGAATTTTTGCCACCTTCCATCTCATCCATCTTTCTTCATGGCACAAATGGTACATTCTGAAAGGAAGCAACAATTAGGTGCCAACTGGAGTGTGTGGGCAGCTGGGGCTTGCTTCAGAAGCTATTTCCACACCTATTGTTTTCTGCCTTAAAACCCTCTGAGAATGAGGCAAGATATAAATACACAAAACTATTTTGTTTAAAACAAAATTTGTAATAGAAAAAATCTGATATCTAAATTTATTTTATATATATTTTTAATTTTATGTCGCTCATGACCTCAACTGAACAATACACTTCAGTTAGTGTGTGTGTGTGTGTGTGTGTGTGTGTGTGTGTATGTGTGTGTGTGTGTATTAAACAGCCCTACAGGGGCATGAAAGCTAGACTGTAGAAATTCATGTTTAAAAAGAAAAAGCGTTAAAAAGAATGGCAAACTAAACACTCAGTTTTGTATCTGGCTTTCTTTTTTTTCATTCTTTGCTTTTTATTTCTTCCATATCTGCTAGTCACCCAGTATCTGTCACCAGGAAAATAGCCTTCCTTCACAGTCTATGAGGCGTTCTAGCAGATAGAGCCAACTGTGGCTCAGGTAGTTTTAGAAATCTTAAAATTGGGGTTTTGACTGCCTTCGTCTTCATCGTTCATGATAAATTAGTTAATCAAAATAACTTGAACCCGTTAATGAGTAAACATCCAAATGTTAATTCTAATTAGTATATTAACCATTAGCATTTTTAATCATTTTGTTTTAAGTGTTTGCTTTTTTTTTTTTTTTTCTTGAGACAGAGTCTTGCTCTGTTGCCCAGGCTGGAGTGCAGTGGCGCAATCTCGGCTCACTGCAAGCTCCACCTCCCAGGTTCACGCCATTCTCCTGCCTCAGCCTCCCGAGTACCTGGGACTACAGGTGCCCGCCACCACGCCAGGCTAATTTTTTGTATTTTTAGTAGAGATGGGATTTCACCGCGTTAGCCAGGATGGTCTCGCTCTCTTGACCTCGTGATCCACCAGCCTCGGCCTCCCGAAGTGCTGGGATTACAGGCGTGAGCCACGGTGCCCAGCCAAGTGTTTGCTCTCTTTAAGAAGATCAGAGAGGCCAGGTTGTCCTTCTCCCTCCCCACCAGGCTCTTCTTCCTCATTCTGTCTGATTCAAGAGTTGCATAGCTGGAGGGTCACAGCTTTCTCCTATATTGTGAAATGATCCTACTTTTTCTGTGAGGTGGACACCCTGCACTCTTGGGAAAAAAGACCTTCATCAAAGTCTCGTAACCAGCTGCCAGCACCCTGCTCTGACCAGCCCCTCCCCGCAGCTGTATTTTTATGGATTGTGTGTGTGCATATCTGTAGGGATGTACGTGTGTGATATTTGACAGTGACGTTTCTAAATCTGAAAACATCTTAATGAGTTCTATATTTAAAGTTTGTCCATTAGCATATGAGTTTTCAATTAGTTTGTTTAAAGACAGGGTCTGGCTCTGTCATTCAGGCTGGAGTGCAGTGGCACAATCACAGCTCACTGCAGCCTCCAGTTCCTGGGCTCCAGCGATCCTCCCACCTTGGCCTCCCAAGTAGCCGGGACCACAGGCATGAGCCGTCATGTCTGGTTACATTTGGGTTTTTATCCTAATCCAAAAGACTTATGTTAAATATATTCAGGAAAAGGAATATAATTGAATATGGAAAGACTCGTCCTTCAGAGATGAGAATTTCCAATCCATCTGGGACAACCACGTATTGATATTTTGACTGCCTGGTGACGACACATGCACAGACATTCTCGTCATTTTCGTAAGCCCTCTGTTGAGATTTCTAAATTGTGACCTCTAACAGCTGGCACCCTGCTGGCCTCCCTAGAAGACAGGAGTCCAAAGGCCTGTCTTTGGGCCATCCTCGCCCTGCTCTCTCCCCAGCAAAGCTCCAGCCTACAGAACTGTCTGCTTCTGGTGGTCCCAGGCCTTCGGCTCCCACTGGGGCCTGGACTGTGGGAGCCACGTGGAGCCCCTTTACCCCTCTTCTTGCAACTCCTAGAAGGCACAAGGGCTCTTTAGCATGTGAGGGACAGGCTTCAGCCATCCCATGCAGTATTTGCCATTCTCCTTTAATGCTGTATCCATTCCACATTATCTTTTTGGTGACAAAAAAAAAAGATGAACAAAAGATGTTCCACAGTCATCATAATCACAAAATACATGGCTATTCATTTGTGAACTTCTGTGCAATATCCTGGACACATGAGAGAAAAGACAAACAATGAGTGGGAAGGAAAACCAAGACAGGCAAAAAGCAAAAGCCCATTTAATCTGGCTGACACGACGGCTCGTGGGTGCCTCCATTTTTAGCCCATTTTCTACTTTTTCCCAGAGCAACTGAGGAGAGCAGCTGAGATCCACGGCCTGTCCCCTCAGCCACTGTGCTGGGTTCCTTGATCCTTCTGTCCCTTGACTTCCTTGTCTGTAAAATGAATGGGTTGCAAAAGTAATTGAATAACTCTGCTGGTTGTATAAGTTACTATCTGTACTTAGAATAGCATAGCACTGGCACCTAGGCAGGCATGCATGTCACATCCACTCCCTATACGGAGGCCAGGGAGAGTGAGAGGGATTGACAAGCAACTGGATTGTTCTCTAAATGTAGCCAAAACAGACCTGTTCAACAAGGAACTCCCCAGACCTGCTGGTCTCTTGGGGTAACCGGGCTGCTCTGGGTACCAACGTGTCGCTGACAGCCCCTTCCCCTAGGGGAACAGTTCTCAGGCCCTTCTCATGCTCTGAAGGTGACTCATTTCAAAACCCATCAGCCAAACACCGAGGAAGTACTTAGCACGTCATTTGTAAGTTTTCTCAAATTGCCATGTATCATATGCTGGAGATGAGAGTGCATAGTGTTCCATCTGTGAATATTATTAGTTGATCCCACTCCTGAAAGTGAAGCATTTTTAGCTGACACCAAGTTTCTGACACATGGGCATGTCACTTCAGGATTGAAGCTGAGAGGAGTTCACTCCAGGTAAAAAGAGGGGTTGGCTGAGCCACTCAGTTTAGCTCAGGTGTATTTTTTTCTTATTTAAAGATGTTATCTTTTCAGCTTTATTAAGGTATAATTGACAAAAACTGCATGTATTTCAGGCATGCAGCTTGTTTTGATGTATGTATCCAGTGTGAAATGCTTGCCACAATCAAGCTAGTTAACAGCAGGTCCACCATCTCACATAGTTAGCATTTTCTTCCTCCACCCTGAAATGATACAAAGTTTCAGTTATGCAAGATGAATAAGTTCCAGAGATCTAATGTACAAAGTGGCGACTATAGTTAAAGACACTGTCTTATAGACTTGAAACTTGCTGAAGAGGGTAGATCAGATATTTGAGATGAAGTTAGGTACATAAAAATACATGTATGTTAAAGTAGAGCTTGTTTAAAATAACAGTGAAACCCCTCAGCTTGCAGAAGCTTCCTAACGAATAGTTAGCAGTGGGGCTGCCGAGTGTGCAGTGTGTGTGTGTCGCCCTAAATGTGCTGCTAGGGGTGCAGGGGACATTGCTCATTAGCACCTGCTGAAGGGTGAGTGGCAGCCCTGGTGCTGGCCTTGGCTTGATAACACTTAACTTGGAGCGAATTGCTTCATTTTCCATACCAACGTTCTGCCTTGTGTTCTGGAGCAGTTTGATGTGAATGTTCTTTTCCAAAGGGCCACATGACACCATGAGCTCACAGGATGGCTGTGCATAGTCCCTTTGAGAATTCCCGTGTCCAGATGATGGCTGGATGGGCGATGGCATGGCACAGGGACAGTCAGTGGGGACAGTGTGGAAAAACGAGCAAAAATGGGCTCAGAAGTGAGATTTTGTTTTCTTGTTCTTGTCCTCTAGAGCTGGGTGAGATTAAAAACATCACCACCACACAGCCTTCACTGGAGCTGGACGGGTTGGAAAAGTACACCAACTACAGCATCCAGGTGCTGGCCTTCACCCGCGCAGGAGACGGGGTCAGGAGTGAGCAGATCTTCACCCGGACCAAAGAGGATGGTGAGAGACGGGTGGGCGGCGGGTCCCAGCAATTGCTGGAAGGGCTGGGCCACAGAGAGCTCACTTGCCTTTGCCCTGCAGTTCATCAGGCTATTCTCAGTGCAAACCTTTGCTGCCCTCCCAAAATATCCCAGCGCAGTTCAGACCATTAACGTCCTCTCTTGCGTTTGCTTGATGTGTGTAATCCATTGCTTCTTCTTCCTCTATATTTTTTCTTCTTTCCTTTTTTTTTTTTTTTGGCCAAGTATTATTGTAAATAGAAACTCATTTTATCCTAGAGCTGTAATACTTGTCATACATGTTTTGTATCTTGTTAGAATAATTTTAGTAGCTATTCAGCTATTAGTGTAAGCTCTGATTCAATCCGTCCTTCCACTTCTTGAAAATTATGTACAGACTGAAGTTCTATTATTCTTTGCCAGCTGAATCACTTTAGAATAAGTCCTTAATTTGAGAACTTCATGTTAATTTTTTTTAATTCTTGCAAGAATTCATGGTGATTTTGTAAAAATTTAAATTGCTGCTGATTTTGTTCTACAACAATAATTCTTGCTGTTCCTTACAATTTGGATTGGGTTGTGTGACTATTACCCAAACGTACAGAAACCATACAACAAAGATTCTGTATTATTTTAAGGGAAACTCTGAGGGGCCTTAGCCAAGCCTGTTTAAGGAACAGATAAGTTCTGATAAATACTACCGTGGTAGTGAGAAAAGTAGCCTCCACCTTAATAAAGGAAGGAGCAACTGATGTCAAATTGATGCCCACGTAGAACCTTCCCAAAATATTCCAGCATAGAAGTATGCATTGAGATGAGACATTAGCAGAGCTAAATGCTGTGCTGGATTGTCTCTGCAACTTTTGTCTTCTTGCCAGGACTCTGTTCCCTAAGCAGTATAGGGCGGGAAAGCTGTTGGCCATTGCTGGTCACCTCCTGTGTATGGGCAGGTTTGATGTCTATGCTATCTCCCCCACTACTAGAGTATCAAAAATGACGTTATTCTATCCCATATCTGCTCTGATGGAAGCAAAGAACACCTACTCAGGGGCCATGATACGCTCTTCTCTTCAGCCTTTCTGCCCCTGACAATGATTCCCTGTTATTCTGAGCCTGCCATCTTCCACCTCACTCTCTGCTCTCACCTTGGCAAGCCAGGCCTTGCTCCTCCGAGCAGCCCCAGGCATCCACTCTCACCTGGTGTTTTTGCTGCCTCTGTAGTCCTTCTCAAATTATAATGTCTACACCCAAACTAATCCTCATTTGCTTTAGTTTTTTTCTAAAATGCATAGGTAGTTTTTCCAGGGAATGTACAGGTGTCAGCCAGTTCTGCTCTAAGAAACTGGATTATTTAGGGAAATCTAAGGTTCAAATGTAATGCCATTAGGAAGTCACACATCAATAGAGATATCTAGAAAGCCAAGTCCTGAGTGAAGACAGCCATAATTTAATTTTTTTTAAATGTAATAAACAAAGAGCTGTGCAAATGCTGGCTCTGTCACCTGGTGCCCATGGGTCTTTGGGCACCTTACCTAAGCGTCTCTGAACTGGATTGTCGTTAGGGACAATCTGCTGTAGCAATCAGACTGCACAGAACCAACGTATGAGAGCTGAAGTGGTGTCTGAAAACACCTGCTTGCCACAGAGTGGGATGCTTCCTGACACTCAATATTTGATTATCTGCTCTCCACTCCTTTAGACTAGAGGTGAAATACTCCTTTTTACATTGCTAAGCAATAGTGCAAATGTCACAGGAATTATTATTTAAAGAGCAAATTGATCATCCATAAAAGGTTTTGCACCTGCATGTTTAGAAGAATGTACAGAAATCCAATAAGAAGGGAAGGCTCTTCACAGAACCTTATTAACTCACAATTTTAGATCAATTTTTAATTAATATTCTAGTTTCAAGAATGATAGAGTTCTGTCTCAGAACTTGACCCCAAGGCCCAAGGTCTAATTTGTCAATCAATTATGCTTTGCTTTTGTCTCCAGTGCTGATAGTGTATGGAGCTGGGATTGCCTATGGAAAACCCTGCCTTGGGTCCCCCAGTTACCCCAAGGAAGAGGCCATGAATTCCACTTTTGCCGGTGGTATGGGACAAGGACTATGCAGAACTGAGTGTCAATATTTCTTTAGGATAAGTCTGCATTTTCAAAAAGAAGTGGAGTGGTGGATCACTTGAGACCAGGAGTTCGAGACCAGCCTGGCCAACATGGTGAAACCCTGTCTCTACTGAAAATGCAAAATTAGCCGAGTGTGGTGGTGGGCACCTCTAATCCCAGCTACTCGGGAGGCTGAGGCAGGAGAATCACTTGAACCCAGGAGGCAGAGACTGCAGTGAGCTGAGATCGTGCAACTGCACTCCAGCCTGGGTGACAGAGCGAGACTCTGTCTCAAAAAGAAAAAAGAGGTGGAGTGAAGATTGGGGGGAAGAAGAGAAAAACTAGAATAATATCACTTTATCTCCCAGGTTGCCATGAAAAATTCAATAATTTAGAAACGGTGAAGAATTGTGTCAACCACTTTTGTAGACTGAATACCTAATATAATTAGGCATTTCAGCAGTTTACAGAATTAAATGCAATTTTATTTATCTGATTGGAAGAAGGGACAAAGGCCAATTCGGAGAACAAATGCCCAGTCAAATTGATTATAGATCCTATTTATACTTCAATGAGAAAGCTTTGTAATTTTGAACTTTGGATTACACTTGCAATTTCAATTAAATTGTGTAAAAATACAGATAGATTTCCAGTAAAATAATAATTACCAACATTTGCTCAGTTCTTTCTCAATAAGATACTATTTTAGGCTCAGGTTGAAGTTTCAGCGTTTATCAATGTTGTTGCCGGCAAAGAAAGATGGCTGCAGTAACAGCGAGCATCTGATCCAGCTGTCTACGCTAGACACGCGTCCTGTACCAGTGTTCCTAATCTAGGCAGCCTGGAGGCTTAAACTGTCTTATTAGGTCACTGGTCATACTAAAAAGAGAAACTTAACCCTAATAAAGGCAAAAATTTACTTTTGCAAGGGATTCTTTGCAATAGCAATATTTGTTTAGAGAACGAGTCTGTGCTTGTCCTCTAAAGGTAGTTTCTCTACCTCTATCTAAAGATTCTTGGGCTCATAGACATATTCACAGGTCCACGGACACATTCTCATGTCTGTGGTCAAAATCTCAGGGCCATGGACATAGTCTCTTATCCATAACTATAGTCTCTGGTGAATGGACATATTCTCATGTCTGTGGTCAGAGCCTCAGGGCCGTGGATATCATCTCTTATCCGTAAATACGGTCTCAGGTGCATGGACATATTCTCATGCCTGTAGTCAGAGTCTCAGGGCCATGGATATCATCTTTTATCCATAAATACAGACTCAGGTGCATGGACATATTCTCATGCCTGTGGTCAGAGTGTCAGAGCCATGGATATCACCTTTTATCCACAAATATAGACTCAGGTGCATGGACATATTTTGGGGGGTCTGTGACTACTGCTCACAGTTCACGTTCTCTTTCCAGGACTGCTCAATCAATGAGAACTTGTGCCCCTATTATTGCTGCAGAAACACAAAGGATGACTTGGTGATCTGGCTTTCTGTTTTTGAGCACAAGAACAACTAATCCTGACTTCTAAAAACAGTTGTGAAATCCTGATGCCATTTTATTTGCCAATACCATAATATGAGCCAAGCCATAAGGAAAAAGAACACAAACAAAATGCAATCTATTAATCTTCCAATTGCTATTTTCACTCTGAAGGCAAAAGCCAGTTTTAGCCTTGATCCCTTTACACAAGAGTAAACCTTGCATATGTATCAATAGAGATAGCTAAGTTCAAATATTTACTGAACACATCACTAATGCACATAACTCTGAAGGCACATGTGAGAGGGCCAGCAGCAGGTGTAATATATGCTCTCTACTCCCTCCCCACTGTCAATTAGCAATCTCATTGGGAGGAGATCTGAAAGTAGAGCTAAGAGGAAGCAAAAAAATAAGCTGACATCCGGATACCTCTGAATCTTCTGACCACGCATACTTTGAGCCATACATACTTGTGAAAGTGTGGATAGTGTGTGCCTGTGACGTGTGCTGGGGTGACTATGTGACCACACTTCAGTAGACCTGAAAGTAGGTAGATTGCATGTTGTGTTTGCATAGCCACCAGTGGTACTGTTCCTCAGTAGACACTGGGAAGTACTGCCAATCAACACTGCTTAAGATTCCGGTGCTCTACGGCCTATGGTAGTGTGCCCTGTGCAGTGGCAGGTATACCAGCAACAAGATGTCCTAGAAGAGATTCTACCATGTGGCTTTCCACACTCCCTCCACTGCAGTGGATCCCAAACTAGGTTCTTACCTCAAACTAGGTGGGCCCCAGAGGTGCCCAGTGGTAAGCAAGAGGCCCAGTGGGAGACTCCATTCTTCCCCTGACCCTGGCTTCAAGAGCTGCCCCACTTCCACTTGTGTTATGTGCTGGGTTTTCACATGATGGTTTGGTTAAAGGATCAGTCAAACATTTAAAGAATGCTTGAACACTCTTGCTCTAGTGAGAGGAAAGGCCAAAAATACCAGAGTCTTACGGACATGGGAAGAGAAAAGGGACATATGTGCACGCTTGGTGGGATGACAGCTGTGAACGTGACTTGTCCCTCCAGGATCGTAGCATCCGCATGGCACGGCATGGCTCAGGAAAAGCTACTGAAAAGTTGTGGGCTTAGAAGGATCTGGCTACCATGGTGTACCACATATGTACATGCATGTTTGTGTGTGCACGTGTGCATACACACACACACACACACACACACCTGCCTGTGGCTGTTTGCTAAGACCAGAAAAATGATGGTGAAAAAAAATGAAGCTGACTGAGGTGTCTGTGTGGGTGTTTAATCAGACTGTTGTCTGATATTCCTACTTCAAGGCAATACTGTTTCAGAAAAATGATTGTGGTATTTTTACATTAAGGTATGTTACAGGAGGGCTTACCCACTTGTATTTATTTTCTATGCTGTGGAACAGATTGCTACAACCTTAACACCTTAAAACAATACAAATGTCTTAGCATTTCCAGGGGTCAGGCATCCAGGTCTGGTTGAGCTGAGTCCCCTGCTCAGGGTCCCACAGATGAATCATGGTGTGAGCTGGGCCTGTGCCCTCATCTGAGGTCAAGGTCTCCCAGGCTCAGAGGTTATGGGATCTTTTTTTTTTTTTTTTTTTTGGTTATGGGGCTGGAGTCACCAGCTTCCGGAGGCTGCCTGTTACTGCCTGTCACACCCCCTACAACATGGTAGCTTCCTTCTTCAGGACCAATAGGAAATCCTCACATGGCTTCCAATCTCTCTGACCTCTTCTGTCTCTGACCTCCATCTCCTCTTCTAAGGGGCACATCTGATTAAACCCAGCCCACCCAGGAAACTTTCCTTTTCATTAACTGAAAGTCAAGCGATTAGGACCTCAATGATACCTGAACAAGCCCTTCACCTTTGCCACATGGCACAGCCTGCCCATGGGAGGAATCTGTCCATCATAGTAACAGATGCCACACCCATTCAAGGGGAAGGAATCACCCAGGCACATATACTAGAAGGTAAGGCTCCTGGGGACCCATTGTAGAATCCTGCCTACCACACAGACACGAATGAAATCATTTTTCCACTCTTGGAAAATCTGTATTGAGGATCTAGTATGTTCCAGATACTGGCCCAGGAACTAAAGACGCAGAGAAACAGGATGGGCGTGGTGGGGTTTGCAAGCTAGTGGGGGAGACAGATGTTGATAGATCACCCCTGAGTGGATTGTTTCAAGTGCAATGATGAAGAAGAGTCTCAACAGAGACATGGAAGTCCTGACCTGACCTAAGCTGGTGATCAGGGAGGCCTTCCTGGAGGAAATGACGCATACTAGAACCTGAGAGATGAGTAAGCGTTGCCAGGAAGAAGGCAGAGGGTGGGAAAAAGTCCAGACAGAGGCATCCCAAGACCCTGGATCATGGCATCCCAAGGGTCCGGGGTGGGAGAAGCAAACCACTTTCAGGGAACTGAAACAGAGCTCAGTGTTGGGGAGCATCATCAAATCAGGGGGAGAGCCCAACTGCTGACCTGTCCTGTCCATGTGGACCTCCAAAGGGCTCGTCGAGTGACAGCAGGAAGACAATTCCAGGTCCTGGTCTGAGATGGGGCAAGAGAAGAGCAGGTTTGGATAGAAGACGGTGAGCGCTGTTGTGACTATGTCGGTCTGAGGTGCCTGTGTGAAACGTCTCAGCCAATTGGACACATGAGACACAGAAGCATCTGCAGCTCAGAAGGGATGTCCCGGTGCATTGGAGGAATGTAGAAGAGAGAATTCTCTGAAGGCCACATTCTTTACTGCAATCAATTAAACTTGAATGCAGAACTTCTCTCTACGATGCCCAGGAATTCATGAAAACTTCCCAAGTTTGTTTTGACCTTCATAAGAGAAACTCAGACTACCAAAATGGAATGTGGTCACTAAGAATGTTTCAAGGAAATATGTCCCAAACAGACATGGTATACCGTTTTTTACTCCATCCTATGCCATCTCTGTCTTCTGCAACTCTCAGTGTCAGGTGTTTGGCATTCACCACTGAGTCACAAAGTAAAGGCTAGTATCATTTAGTGACATATAATCCAAGGACATAAGGATGGTTATTAGAGATGATAGCTAGAACTTATTTGGTGCTTACTGTACAGAGAACAATAAATCATTTACATGAATTATCTCATAATTCTAAGAGTAAAAACATAAGCTGGCACAATTATTGTTGTAGATTTATAAATGAGGGAACTAAAGATTATTAGAGAAGTTAATCAGCTTCTCCAGGACATGGAGCTAAGTGGTAGAGCCGCATGAAACCAGCAGTGAGGCTCCAGGGCCCACACCTTTAAGCTTTATGATATTGTCCAAACCAGAACTAAAATGTTAAGTTCTAGCTCTGAAAAGATTAGCTCAATCATCCAGAAAGCCTTTCCAAAATGCCATGTTCTTCAACTTTTCTATGTTGTTATTTTATTGTACAAAGTTCTAGTAACCATACAAGGAAAGCTTGTGTAAGGTAGATCATAAATCCATGTAGGAGGAGCCAACGGCGAGTTTAGATGGCGCAGTAAAAGTCCCTCAATCGGCTGTGACACAGGCATGCTCACGGAAATCATCACTTAAAACAAGGAATCACCAAACTGTACAGTGGTCAAGAAGTACCTGAAATGTTGCATTTTAACTTAAAACATATAAATATGTATTTATTCCCTAATCATTCTCTAATCACATGACTTAGGATCACTTCTTGAAGTTTTGGGTGAAAAGATTGGAGTTCTGTGCCATCTTTTACTCCATGAACTGTATTTAATGTGTAGCATCTGCATTTTTCAACTGGTATCTCAATTAAGAGCATGTGACCATTTACCAACGATCTGTTTGCAAATTGGGACAAATCCACATGTCCCATTCTTCTCAGTGGTCCTGACCAAACATAGATCAGCCTTCTTCTTTCCTTCCTTTCTTCCTTCCTTCTTTTCTTCTTTCTTTTCTTTTTTATCCTTCTTTCCTTTTGTCTTCCCTTCTTCCTTTCCTCCTTCCTTCCTTTCTTTTTTCTTCCCTCTTTCCTTTCTTCCTTCCTTCCCTCCTTCATTCCTTTTGTTCTTCCTTCCTTCATTTCTTTCTCTTTTTAATTTCTTTCTCTTTTTAATTTCTTTCTAACTTACCTCTAAGGAAGCCTTTCCAAAGTAGTCCCATTAACTGTCATAGAAACAGCTTTCTCTTGCACTTGAATTTCATTGGTTTACGTAATGAATTAACTTACAGTATTACCCATGACAGGTACAATTGTCACAAACAGGTTGGAAACAAATACAACTGACCCCTCTTCAGCAGCCATTCAACTGGTTGGTGCTAGACTACTTGGCCTCCTAAAGAGAAGCTGCCCAGCAAGAGTGTTCAGTGTGGTGAACACCAACCAGGGGCTTTATGGAAAGGACTGAGAATGTTGGCTAAGCTGGGGTGTCTACTAGGATTAAAATCCCCAGGAAATGTTCACTCTGCCCTTGTTGTTCAGGAGGAGCCCTGGCAGCTCTGAACTAGGTTGTGGATGTCTTAGACATTGCCCTCACCTGATACAGGTTTGTTCTCAAGGGATTTTTTAACCCAGGATCTATCACTTATGTGTGTTACCTTTTCTAGACCTTCCACTGTCAGCAAGACTTGCCAAAAATGGATTACCAAGATTTTATATTTTCAAATGGTGACTATGTCCAACCCAAGTTAGTTCTCACCCAAAGCTCTTGGTTTTGTTATGCAGACTTAGAAGAGTCAAGGTGACAATTATGAGATGCACATTCAACTCCAAAACGATTTACTGAGCAGTTGCATTGCCATCAAAGCAGTAAAAGACACAGATTTCTCCAGGGGCTTGCAAGGGATTTCTACTGGTTGGAATTTCAATGTCTCCATCAGTGTGGTTGCCCTCCATGTGGACAGTGAGGTTAATGAGGAACAAAGCAAGAGCTCTGATGCCTTCCTCACTGGCACCTTTGACATTTTGGCATCTTCCGTGTCTTGGCCATCTCACCCCCCCTCACCTCTTCAACCTGGAAAATAAAATCAAATAACAAGAGGAGTGGGGCATGCCTTCAGTCTCACTCCCAAATCATGCTTAATATTGCTGCCACCATGTTCTGCCTTCTTAGCTGGTTTACAGAGGAGAGTTTGTCTTACATGGATACTGTGAATCTTGAACACAATAATCCCTATTCATCAACAATATTTCCATACCTCTCCTGAGCCCAAAGTGGTACCATTACAAAATGACTGGGGTGAGGGAGGGTGGGGTCTGCTGGCTGAGGTAGTTCACCCTCATGCTTCTCAAATTCAGGATCCAAAAGGTTCATCCCCAGTACATTCAAAGCCAAAAACTGCAGCAGAAATGAGACTGATCCAGAAGTTAATTCTCCAGTTATCCAGAGGCAGGAAGTCGCCAGGGGCTGAAATGGGTTGGGAAGACTCCCCAGGACAAGAGGGACTAGAACTGACTGTATTAGGTCCTACAGCTACAAAGGACCACAGACTCCAACATTAGGAATTTATTTGCTGTCTCTGAGTTCTGGAGGCCAGAAGTCCAAAATCAAGGTGTCTTCAGGGCTGGTTCTCTCTGAGAGCTTTGAGACAAGCAACGGTTCTGGGCTTCTCTCCTTGGCTTATAGATGCCCTCTTCTCCCTGTGTCTTCACATCATCTTCCCTCTATACATGTCTGTCTCTGTGTCCAAATTGGCCCTTTTTATAAGGACACCAGAAGTACTGGATTAGGGACCACCCTAACAAACTCATTTTAACTCGATTACCTCTGTAAAGACCCTACCTCCAATTACAGTGTCATTCTGTGGTCCTGGGGGTTAGGACTTCAACATATGCATTTGGGGGGGGCACAGCAGAACCCATAACGATCATCCTGAAAGAGCTGAACAGTAAGCGCGGAGTGGGGTCGTGTTGGGAAGCGTGGGTCCGCAAGCCCAAGTTGAGGCCCCACCTTGTGACTAAACGCACGGCTCTTCCAGTTCCAGGTCCTCCCGCGGGCGTGAAGGCAGCGGCGGCCTCAGCCTCCATGGTCTTTGTGTCCTGGCTTCCCCCTCTCAAGCTGAACGGCATCATCCGAAAGTACACTGTATTCTGCTCCCACCCCTATCCCACAGTAAGTTGGTAAATAACCAAGTGCCTTTCAAGCGTCTGCCAGGGACGAGCTGCAGGTGCCCGTGCTGGACAGTTTCGTTCCTTTGTTTCCCACCTACTTGGGTCTTTCCGGTGGTTTTGTTTTGCCCCTGCTGTCTCCACATACAAAACAAAGTCCTCATTTACACCTCATTTGAAAATACGCTCCTGAATCATGACAAGGGGGACAATTGTCTGGAATTATTGTTTATTTGGTGAGTTCCCACTAAACTGCCAGCAGCCTGATCAAAATCAAAACCCAGAGGCCTTAATTGTGCCTTAATTGATAGTCAGTGGACAACACCTATTGATTTTACTGTTGGACTCATCATGACAGGCACCTCACGCCTTCCCTCCCTCCCTTCTTCCTCCCTCCCTCCTTCCTTCCCTCCCACCCCATCCCTCCCTTCTTTCCCTCCTCCATCTCTCAGGGGGAAAAGAATAGCAGGCAAAACCCTATTGTGCTAGAAATGAGGGACTTTAATGAAGATCTATTACCCTTACAGTTACAGCAGTCAGGCTGGTTCATTGTGAAGGAACTAAAAGTTATTTACTATTTCAAAGTGTGGTTTTTGTTATCGTTCATATTATTCCTGCTGAATAATCATTATAAAGTTAGACTGCTTCTGAGACCACACCAAAACATATCAAAAAGGGAAATTTTAAAGAAAACATTAAAATGACCCACCAAAATTGACGATGTCTTCATAGAAACATTATGACATTTTCTGCGACAGTTGCCATGTCTCTTCCATCTTTGTATCTCCAGCTCCCGGCATAGAACTTGACACATGTAGTCATTCACTAAGCATTTGTGGAGTGAATATACACACTGGTTTGGTTTCCTTTCTGGTAAAATACACATAACGTAAAACTTATCGTCTTAACCACTTTGATTATCGAGTTCATCAGTATTAAATACCTTCATGTTGTTGTGAAACCATCACCACCATCCATCTCCAGAACTCTACAAAACCGAAACTCTGTCCCCATTAAACACGAATTCCCCATCCTTCCTCCCGCCAGCCCCTGGCACCCACCATTCTACTTTCTGTCTCCGGATTTGACTCCTCTAGGGACCTCGTGCATGTGGAATGATACAGCATTTGTCGTTTAGTGACCGGCTCATTTCACTTGACATGATATCCTCAAGGTTCATCCATGTTGTAGCATGCGATGGAATCTCCTTTCTTGTTAGGGCTGAAAAATATTCCCAAACAAATTTATGGATTAATCTTTTAATCAAGGTGATATGTTTGCCCAAGCTCAGAGTCCACAGAGGCCCCTGAGGCCTGGTGTACCCCAACAGTGAGTGTGAGTGAGAGAGTGTGTGGGCTTGCTTGGCCCATGAAGGTCCATCTGTTTCTGAAAAAAGCAAGGTGTGTTCTCTACTGCTTATGCATTCATGGCAGTACTCTGCCCTTGAAGTCGATACGTAAATGTAAATAGTCAGAGTTAGGCTCCACAACATCTTTCTTGGCTTCTTATATGGTCTTCAATATGCTGTTAATCCTCACTTGCTGAATCCTACCAGCAAAGCCCAGAGATGGAGAGAAGCGTAGACACTGAAAAAAAGCTGAGCCATTGTGCCCTCAATGGCCAGGGTGGCTTCTGATTTTCTGCTTAGCACTGACATGTCCCGTATTCACCAAAGAGAGACAAAAATTATTGCTGAAATAAAGTATACTCATTTTCCACTAGAACTTGAATTGCATCTGTATTAGTGTTCACTCATTCATTCATTGATCTCTTTGCTATGGGATTCACGTTTGCTGTTTTGACTCTAACAGGCTAGAAAGCACCTAGCAGGGTACAGAAACACCAGCAGCTTCCTCTCGATTTGTCTTCTTAATCATATCTTTATCGCTGAACTAAAAATCCCTACCTGGCTTATTTGAAATGAGTCCTTAGTGACTGATGCTTACTGAGAAAGCCCCTATTTGTGGATGATACAGGCTGTATTTGGCTCTGTCCTCCCGGCCTAAGAATTACATACAATCAAAAAGGAAGAAAAAACATCCTATCCTGAAAACAAAGTCACACAGGTGTTGTTAGATGGGGTAGAAACGCATTTCCCCAGGATTTCTCCTGTCTCTTCACCCACAAAACAATGGGATTTGACCTGCCCAGGATCTTAACAACACACTCTCAAAAGGGACAGTAATGAGGGCCAGCAAGGCACGGTGGCTCACGCCTGTAATCCCAGCACTTTGGGAAGCCAAGGCAGGAGGATCACTTGAGGCCGGGAGTTTGAGACCAGCCTGGCCAACATATGAAACTCCACTTCTACAAAAAATACAAAAATTAGCCAGGTGTGGTGGCACATGCCTGTAATCTCAGGTACTTGGGAGGAGGCTGAGGCAGGAGAAACTCTTGAACCTGGGAGGTGGAAGTTGCAGTGAGCCAAAATGTCACCACTGCACTCCAGCCTGGGCAACAGAGCAAGACTCTGTCTCAAAAAAAAAAAAGAAAAAGAAAAAGAAAAAGAAAAAAAAATGACAGTAATGAGAGCAAACCCACCAGAAAAAGGTGGGAAATAACAGCTGAGATTTTTATCAGGGTATCTCTGTGTTGCCTTTTTACCATATTAAAAAGACTAGAGACATAGAAATATGATGGGCAGGTGCCTGTGTCCTTCCAGGAGATAATACCTAGAAAGTGTTACAAGAAGGTCCCAGAACCCCAGAGCATCCTCATTGAAATGAAGTGAACTAAAAACAGTTCCCTCTCCGTATCCACCTTCCTATCTATCTCAACCATCATTTAAGACCACGAGACCTATTTTTTACATCAAATAGTATCGCTGAGAGTCAAGGTCAGAGACAATTATTTCTCTTCAGAGGTGAATACTTGTAAATAGTATCTATTATTCTGTTTTAAATATGAAATGATCAAGAAACTTTAAAGTACAGGAAAGAGGGTGTTTTTTTATTTGTTTTGTTTTTTTTCATCAGTTTCTGCAATTTGACTTTCAGTCGGTAAACTAGATGCTGTCAAGTTTTCCGAGGCGTTTGCATTTCTGGCTATGTGTGCGAATGACCACCAGAGGGCAGTATGAGCTCTAGATATTTTCCTTGCTCATAAATCTGAATTTTTTTCTTTGAAATGATTTCATGGTTGAATGTAGAACATAGGGGGTAAATCAGGACACGATATGCCTTGTAATTTGGTCCTTTTTATAAGAGTCCCTCAGCTAACCTCCTCGCTGATGTCATTTTCTCTCAAGATCCCAAATTCATCTCCCCTTCTTGGGAAAGGACCTTGTTAAAATAGACAAGCTTTTTTCTCTAATATGTGACATATGATGTCTGCTGATAGGCATTTATTTCATGGTGCTCTCTCAGTTTAGCTTAGAAAAAGACATTAGAATTTGCAACTTTGCATGTGGTCAGATGACAAGTTAGGGTAACTGAGAATGAAATCTGCAAACAGGTTGTCTAAATATGGTGCGGACTGAACGTGAACTTTCCCTCGGGGGTCCAGCAGTGCAATGAGATATTAAACTCCCCAATCAGAGATTCAAACCGCAAAATCTCAAAAGTCATTTGATTCAGAGCCTCATCCACGTAATTTGTGGATTCTGGCTATTAATTTTAATATATAATGGTTTGAATGATCAAACAATCTATTATAAGCAATGAAAATCCAAAGACGTGAGATAACCCTTTTAAGGTCCCAGGAAGAAAACAGCCAAGCTTCATTTCCTCCCCGATGCTCCCATCTACATAAAAGCAGTCTGAAAAACTTTTACCTACAGACTGCTTTTACTATATACACATTAAATAAGCATTATGATATAGACATTGTCTATTTCACAATGCTAATCTCATTTGCAGAGCTTAGAAATGTAAAATTAGGAAGCACAGACTTCTCATTAATGAAAACTAAAAATCAGAAGGCATAAAATCTCTCTGAGCTCTGATTCACATTGGTTATTCCAGCTTCAGATGATAATGTTATTCAGTTCCTGTACATAGTAGGTGCTCAATAAATTTTGCTGAATGAATCAGTGAGAATACACTACTCTTCTTACCCAGAAGACTTGGGCAATTAAGCTCTCCACAGTGTAGCCCAAAACTTAGAATTAAACAAGTCTTCTGGGAGGCAAAGTAACTCACCAGGTCCAGACAGCTTCCCACCCCAGGCAACAGGTGTGTGTTTGCCTCCCCATCAGCCAAAGACTGCGTCAAATAAAGCCATAGTCAGGCTGAGGGCGAAAGGGGACTTCCGAGAACCAGAAATGTGCAGGAGTCTCAAGGAGTGGAAAAGTGGTATAACGTGGAATCTGGAAAGCAGCGTCTAACGTGCTCATCTGTATCTACAATGACATTCATCGCAGTGTTCACTCTTCCTCTGTCACATGGAACACGGACCTCCTGGCTGTATTAAAATGTCATTCCTCCCTCCCAGTACCCTCCCTATTTCATGTCACTGTAGCATATAGTGACGCTACTAGATAGCGATTTGCTTTTAAAAACCTCCTTTTCTTAGCTTCCATTATCATGTTTTTTATTCTTTGTTTCTTCTTGTCCCTCTGCTTCCCACCCTTAAATGTAGGCATTTTCCAATATTCTTCCTTTGTCTCTTAATATTCTTCACTGTCTCCGTGGATCATTGAATCTGCTCTTATAATTTAACTGTCATCTGAAATTAAAGAGTTCGCATTTTTTATCTCTATGCTGACAATCTTAGAGAACCATGAGTCCTATATTTCCAACTTACCACCATCTGCGTTCTCAGGAAGACCTCTCCAGTACTTCACATTCAATGTGCCCACAAACACATTTATACTTGTCTCTCCCTCTCTTCCTGTGTTCTGGTTTAGCTGATGATCTAACAAAATCTGCTGCCTTCTGACCAGAAGCCTTCAAGCTACCTATAGTTCCTCTCCTAATCATTTATTCATTTTTACCACAAATAAACATAGAGCACTACTCTTAGACCAAGCTCTGAGCCAGGTTCTGCATCACATCAATCAAGAGATGCTGAGTTAGGGGTCATCACAAACAGGCCTGAAACCTCAGTGATTTACAATAACCAATGGTTTTATTTTTCTTTCACGATCATGTTCATTGTGAGTACGTGGTAGTCCATGCCATGTTATCTTCAGTCCAGGAAGGACCCAGGCAGGTTTCATGACAAAGAGAAAGAAATCTCTGAAGCTCTGACATAGGCATGTAAACGCTCCAGCACAAATCATGAGCCAGAATCTGTCGTAAGATTCTGGTCCATGTCTTAACCACAAGCGGACCGTGACGTATGCTCCAAACCCATACCCAGAAGTTCTAGGGAAGGCAGGAAACACTAGACAATGTCACCCTTCTGTGTGATGTGACAGAGGACACAGCAGTGATGTGCATAGCACAGTGCAGGAGCGCGGACTGGGTGTCACTCAAACACACGGCCAGAATGGTTGCTTGGAACACATAGCTAGCCCTGGCTTGCAGGAAGAGAAGAATTTTACCTGATGAATCAGAGGCAGGAAGGGGTAATATGATCAGAGGAAATAAATGAGCAAAGTGACATCATGTCACAAGAGCTCTCTGCAATGTCTTTTTTGTTGTTTTTTTGTTTGTTTTGAGACAAGAGTTTCACCTCCCAGGTTCAAGCGATTCTCCTGCCTCAGTCTCCTGAGTAGCCGGGATTACAGGCACCCGCCACCACACCGGGCTAATTTCTGCGGTTTTAGTGGAGATGGGGTTTCACCATGTTGGCCGGGCTGCTCTGGAACTTCTGACCTCAGGTGATCGGCCTGCCTCGGCCTCCCAATGCAATGTCTTCTTAATCTCCTTTCCTTTCACACCCAATGCCATTGCCTTGCTTCAGGTCCTCTCCTGGAGAACCAAAACCAAGCCAGAAGCCTTCCCACTGCCAGGCTCAACTCCCAGTCTGTTGTCCACATCCCTGTCACAATTCCTCTTCCAGTTCTGAATCTGAGCGTGTTATTCCCTTGTGCAAATTTCTTGGATGACTTCGCAGTTTTTATCTAAAGACATTCAAAATTCTCAATATGACCTA
>NW_026652289.1:6092298-6205662 GCF_009828535.3 Hylobates moloch
CTCTGATGGTAGTTTCTTTTGCTGTGCAGAAGCTCTTTAGTTTAATTAGATCCCATTTGTCAGTTTTGGCTTTTGTTGCCATTGCTTTTGGTGTGTTAGACATGAAGTCCTTGCCCATGCCTGTGTCCTGAATGGTAATGACTAGGTTTTCTTCTAGGGTTTTTATGGTTTTAGGTCTTATATAACATAATGATTTCTATTCCTTTGGGTATATACCCAGTAATGGGATTGCCAGGTCAAATGGTATTTCTGTCATTAGGTCTTTGAGGAGTTGTCACACTGTCTTCCACAATGGCTGAACTAATTTATACTCCCATCAACAGTGTATAAGCATCCATTTTTCTCTACAACCTCACCAGCATTTGTTATTTTTTGGCTTTTTAATAATAGTCATTCTGACTGGTGTGAGATGGTATCTCATCGTGGTTTTGATTTGCATTTCTCTAATGATCAGTGATGTTGAGCTTTTCCTTTGCTTGTTGGCTGCATGTATGTTCTCTTTCGAAAAGTGTCTGTTCATGTCCTCTGCCCACATTTTATGGGATTGTTTTTTTCTTGTAAATTTGTTTAAGTTTCTCGTAAAGGCTGAATATTAGACCTTTGTCAAATGCATAGTTTGCAAAAATTTTCTCCCATTCTGTCAGCTGTTTACTCTGTTGATAATTTCTTTTGCTGTACAGAAGCTCTTTCATTTACTTGATCCCATTTGTCCATTTTTGTTGTTGTTGCAAATTGCTTTTGGTGTCTTCATCATGAAATCTTTGCCCATGCCTGTGTCCTGAATAGTATTGCCTAGGCTGTCTTCCAGAGTGTTTATAGCTTTAGGTTTTACATTTACATTTTTTAATCCATCTTGAGTTGATTTTTGTCTATGGTATAAGGAAGGGGGCCAGCTTCGATCTTCTGCATATGGCTAGCTAGTTATCCCAGCACCATTTATTGAATAGGGAATCCTTTCCTCATTGCTTGTTTTTGTCAGGTTTGTTGAAGATTAGATGGTTGTAGATGTGCGGTCTTATTTCTCGGTTCTTTATTCTGTTCCATTGGTCTATGTGTCTGTTCTTGTACCAGAACCATGCTGTTTTGGTTACTGTAGCCCTGTAGTATAGTTTGAAGTCTGGTAGCATGATGCTTCTAGCTTTGTTCTTTTTGCTTAGAATTGCCTTGGCTATTTGGGCTCTTTTTGGTTCCAACTGAATTTTAAAATAGTTTTTTTCTAGTTCTGTGAAGAATGTTAATGATAGTTTAATGAGAATAGCATGAATCTATAAATTGCTTTGGGTAGTATAGCCATTTTAAGATATTGATTCTTCCTATTCATGAGCATGAAATGTTTTTCCATTTGTTTGTGTCATCTCTAATTTCTTTGAGCAGTAGTTTGTAGTTCTCCTTGTAGAGATCTCTCACCATCCTAGTTAGCTGCGTTCCCAGGTATTTTATTCTTTTTGTGGCAGTTGTGAATGGGAGTTTATTCCTGATTTGGCTGTCAGCTTGACTGTTGTTAGAGGATAGGAATGCTAGTGATTTTTGCACTATTCTGAGACTTTACTGAAGTTGTTTATCAGCTTAAGAAGCTTTTGGGCTGAGATGATGAAGTTTTCTAGATGTAGAATTATGTCATCTACAAATAGCGATAGTTTGACTTCCTCTTTTCCTGTTTGAATGCCTTTTATTTCTTTCTCTTGCCTGATTGCCCTGGCCAGAACTTCCAATACTATGTTGGGTAGGAGTGGTGAGAGAGGGCATCCTTGTCTTGTGCCAGTTTTCAAGAGGAATACTTCCAGCTTTTGCCCATTCAGTATGATGTTGGCTGTGGGTTTGCCATGTATGGGTCATATTACTTTGAGGTGTGTTCCTTCAATAACTAGTTTATTGAGAGTTTTTAACATGAACGATGTTGGATTTTATCAAAAGCCTTTTCTGCATCTATTTGAGATAATCACATTGGCTCAAAATAAAGGGATGGAGGAAAATCCAGTAAGCAAATCAAAAACAGAAAAAAGCAGGGGTTGCAATCCTAGTTTCTGACAAAACAGACTTTAAACCAACAAAGAACAAAAAAGACAAAGATCTAACTGTCCTAAATTTACATAATCCTATATTTTACATAATGGTAAAGCGTTCAATTCAAGAAGATCTAACTATCCTAGATATATATACACCCAACACGGGAGCACCCAGATTCATAAAGCAAGTTCTTAGAGACCATCAAAGAGACTTAGACTCCCACCCAATAACAGTGGGAGACTTTAACACCCCACTGACAATATTAGACAGATCATTGAGACAAAAAATTAACAAAGATATTCAGGACCTGAGCTCAGGTCCTGAATTAGATGGATCTGATAAATATCTACAGAACTCAAATGGATCTGAAAGATATTTACAGAACTCTCCACCCCCAAACAACAGAATATACATTCTTCTCATTGCTACATGGCACTTACTGTAAAATTGAACATATTAATCAGAAGTAAAACACTCCTCAGCAAATGCAAAAGAACTGAAGTCATAATAGTCTCTCAGACCACAGCACAAATTCAAAATCAATACTAAGAAATTCACTTAAAACTATACAAATTACATGGAAATTGAATGACCTGCTCCTGAATGACTTTGGGGGTAAATAATGAAATTAAGACAGAAATGAAGAAGTTCTTTGAAACTAATAAGAATAAGGATACAATGTACCAGAATCTCTGAGACACTGCTAAGGCAGTGTTAAGAGAGAAATTTATAGCGCTAAATGCCCACGTGAAAAAGTTAGAAGGGTCTCAAGTTAAGAACCTAACATCACGACTAGAAGAACTAGAGAACCAAGAACAAACAAATCCCAAAGCTAGCAAAGAACAAGAAATAATCAAAATCAGAGCTGAACGGAAGGAGATAGAGACATGAAAAACCATTCAATGGATCAACAAATCCAGGAGCTTGTTTTTTGAAAAAAAAAAAAAAAATAGACCACTAGCTAGGATAATAAAGAAGAAAAGTGACAAGATTCAAACAAGTACAATCAGAATAAATAAGTGGGATGTTACCATTGGCCCCACAGAAATACAAACAACCATCAGAGAATATTATGATGGTTTATGCACATAAACTAGAAAATCTAGAAGAAATGGATAAATTCCTGGACACATACACTCTCCCGAGACTGAAATAGGAAGAAATTGAATCCCTGAACATACCAATAATGAGTTCTGAAATTGAGGCAGGAGTAAGTAGCCTACCAAATGAAAAAAGCCCAAGATTAGATGGATTCATGGCTGAATTCTACCAGCTATACAAAGAAGAGCTGGTACCATTCCTATTGAAACTATTCCAAAAAATTGAGGAGGGGGGACTCCTCCCTAACTCATTCTATGAGGCCAGCATCATCCTGATACCGAAATCTGGCAGAGATATGACAAAAAAGAAAATTTCAGGAGAATATCCTTGATGAACATCAATGCAAAAATCTCAACAAAATACCGAAAAACTGAATCCAGCAATAAATCAAAAAGCTTATTGATATGGTTTGGCTGTGTCTCCACTCAAATCTCTTCTTGAATTGTACCTCACATTTTCTCCATGTGTCATGGGAAGGACCCAGTGGAAGGTAATTGAATCATGAGGGCAGATTTTCCTGTGCTGTTCTCATGATAGTGAGTAAGTCTCATGAGTTCTCATGGTTTTATAAAGAGCAGTTCCCCTGCACATGCTCTCTTGTCTGCCACCATGTAAGACATGCCTTTGCTCGTCCTTCACCTTCTGCCATGATTGTAAAGCCTCCCCAGCCATGTGGAACTGTGAGTCCATTAAACTTCTTTTTCTTTATAAATTACACAGTCTCTGGTATTTCTTCATAGCAGTATAAAAATGGACTAATACACTTATCCACCATGATCAAATAGGCTTTATTCCCAAGATGCAAGTTTGGTTCAACATATGCAATCAATAAATGTGATTCATCACATAAACAGAAGTAAAGACAAAAACTATATGATTATCTCAACAGATGTGGAATGTGGTTCTAAATCTTCTCAGTTTTTTGTGCGCAATTTTTGCCTATTTATTTGACTTCTATTCTTTAAGAAAGTGGAAGGGAAGTCTATGTTGTTTTTTAAAAGTTTATCCTTTAATAGTGATCTTTTTTCCCTGTTATCCTATTCACAGTGTATTAGTCTGTTCTCACACTGCTGATAAAGACATACTCAAGATTGAGTGACTTATAAAGGAAAGAGGTTTAATTGACTCACAGTTCAGCATGGCTGGGGAGGCCTTAGGAAACTTACAATCATGGTGGAAGGGGACGCAAACATGTCCTTCTTCACATGGCAGCAGCAAGATGAAGTGCAGAACGAAGGCAGAAAATGCCCCTTATAAAGCAAGGTCTCATGAGAACTCACTCACTATCACAAGAACAGCATGAGGGTAACCACACCCATGATTCAGTTACCTCCCACTGGGTCCCTCCAACAGCACATGGGGATTGTGGGAACTACAATTTAAGATGAGATTTGGGTGGGGACACAGCCAACCCATATCACACAGTGAAACAGCCAATAACTACTCAGTCTTTCTGTTGAAGCTATATTTCAGTTTTCTCCTCATATTGTTCTCAGTGGTCATTAGTCCACTAGGCATTATGTGAAGCCATTCAATTGCTACAACTGGTAAAATGCAGATGGTCTATACTCAAGGTAGAAATCTTGGCCTTTAAAATTCTGAGCCCGATCATGTAATTTATAGAGCAAAGGAAAACAAGCATATATTCCACTAAAATTTTCATACAGAAAGAGGCCCTGGAAATCTCTTTTGAAGCTCAGTCTCATAAGACTGCCTGCCCAATTTGTCAGATAACCTGTCACTAAGCATTCTGGCTTTGAGGTAGCATTTATTCAGACTAGGTAGCTTAGTGTATGCCACCCTGAATGTACTTCCCCATTGCTGCGTAGAGCTTTCTGATTATCCACAGGCTAAAATGCTCTTTAAAAAACTTGACTTTATTTTTTTTAAGTAGTTTTAGGTTCACAGAAAAATTGAGAAGAAGGTACAGAGATTTTCCAAATACCCCTGCCCCTACTGCACAGCCTCCCCCACTATCGACATCCCCCAACAAAGTGGTGCATTTGTAACAATGGTGGAACCTACATTGACACATCATGATTAGCCAGTGTTCATAGTTTACATAAGACTTACTCTTGGGGTTGTACATTCTATAGGTTTGGACAAATGTTTGATGATGTGGATCCACCATTATAGCATCATGCAGAAGTTTCACTGCCCTGAAAACCCTCTGTGCTCCACCTATTCATCCCACGCTCTTAGCCTCTGATCTTTTTACTGTCTCCAGAGTTTTGCCAAAATGCCCGTTTTATCAATTAGCTTTTGGAAGATTCCAGCTTTGAAAGCATCTTATCTTTTTTACTTGGCCTGACACAGACATAGTGTACGATTTAAGGAAATAAATTGGCTTTAAATCATTTTTCAATTAACACTAGTGGAAAGAGCTATTTTTTTCAATTTTGTAAATTCTGCATATATTATTTTTATTACCAAGAATTGTGTTTCTCATTAATTTCTTGTATGTGAGAAACTATATGATAACAAATTAGTTTTTTTGTACAGAATTTGTTGAATAGGTGATAGCAATCAAGTTAAATTAATAATGCAACTTTGACAGATAGATAATTTTCATGGCAGGTGGTATGACAATGAAAAGGAGATGAGGGAAAATTGTAGCAAAGGGAGATTATATTGGTTGGAAAGAGCCTGTTAACGTAAGTATCTGTAACGCCAGCCGGGCTAATTGGATGGTGCTTCTAATTCTAAACAATTACATCAAGAAACTAGTTTTTCTCATGCCTTCTCTGGATATCAACTTTAATATAGTTGCAAAACACTATAGCAATAACTTTTATATTTGGAAGTCCAAAAATAAAATATTTTATATTTGAAAGGCTTTTTAAAAGTAGCCAATAGTCTATGTATATAGTTATATATATAGTCATGTATATAGTTATATATATAGTCATGTATATAGTTATATATATATAGTCATATATATAATGATATCTACAGTAATCTCAGTGAAAGGCAGAGGAGACTACCAGAATTGCCTGGCTATTATCCCATTTCTACCAATGTTGGCCCCTCAACCTATGCCTTTAGGAAGATTTTTGTGCCATGACATCTTCTTTTATAGATGGGAACTGTGAAATAAAATGGAAATTAGATCAAAATATATTATACATAAGAATTTTAAAAATCTTAAATTAATCCAGTGAACTGCTAATTCTTAATGGAATCCAGGCCATTTCTCTGCCACTAAACAGAAAGATGTTAAGCATTCTAAAAGTTTCCTTACCCTATAATTGAAAGAGCTATCAATTTTGTTTATTGCTTTGGGGGAGTTTTTTTTCACTGCTGTGAACATTCTATCTATGAAATCACAGCCTTCAAGTTTTTTTAATTGCATGTTAATAATTAGCTATCAGAGCTTTTTAAAACATCACATTTCCTTATAGAATTAGTTTTTCATTAAAAAGTTAATTGAAATTTGTAAAAGTAGAATTCCTTTTATATCAGACAGGCTGAATAATTTGACATGAACAGCCTATGGCTTTGTAGTCATTTTATACTCATTATTTTATATTGTACTCAAATCATTTCTAGGTCATTACTAAACTCACCTAGTACAACAAGAATTTCTTCAGTGTATTCCAGTTACTGGTCATTGAGTCCCAGCTCTAAGCAATGCTCTGAACCGGGTTCCCTGCAGAATGAGTAGAGGGATGGGTGAGTAGAGGGAGTAGAGGGATGGGTCAGGGAGCCTGACCCCCGGGGAGATGCAGTAAGCACATGCAAGACCATAACCCACAGTGGAATAAAGGCAAAGGCTATGAAAGACAAAGGGCAGACTTAGCCCCTGATTGAGAGGACTAGAGAAGGCTCTGCAAGGTCTTACAAGTGCAGCTACAAGCTAAATAATGTGAGGGGTTCGGAAATGAATTTGGCAATTATTGGGTAAACGTCTAGTTTTATAGACATGACCAAAGAGTGTTTAAAGTGCCTCACTGTGGCTAATTGTATCTTATTTACTGGTCAAAACCATCTTACACATGAAAAGAAAAATATTATGTCAACACCACAAGGCAAAAATAATTGTGGAATGAAGGCAGGTCTAGAAGACGCTGTTTCCAGGCTTTCCATGAGTTGACCCTGAAGCACTAGGAGAAAACTAACTTCCTCACAACCCTTACACTCTTTTGACTGGAAGGGTAAACTGTACACATTTAGTTCCTTAGGAACCCACGACTCTACCCAGCAGACCTAAAGCAGTAACATACAAAGACAAAACGCTTGAAATGTGAACACTCTGGCTTGGGTGTCACAAGATTTATCCCATTTACTGTATTTTCCACTCTGGATACGGCTTTGGGGAGGCAAACATGTCAGAAGTCTTGTAAAACCTTGCTATAAATATTTTTTAAAACAAATATATGAAGTTTCCATTTATTTTTTAGGCATCTTGTAAATATTCATCCATGTCTTCAACTGTGACAGGTTTGGTTTTAGAAAAAGATTCAAATGAGTTTATATCTAAATTTTAGTAGGAATTGGTCAGACTTCTATGGTGCCTCATTTTAAATTAATCTTCTGTTTGCCAAGCTGTGGTCATTTCTTGCTCCCTGGGAGCAGGAACTTACCTTATAATCTACACACTGCAACTGAACTCAGTAAATGACCATTAATTGAAACTCAGTAACTATTTACAAGCCCTTCCTATCACGAGGCGTGAAGCTAAGAACTTTTGCCTAGATTATCTTCCCACAGCCCAAAGGAGAGAACTACAGTCCAACAAGCTTCTATGTCTGGCCCATGGGGTCCTATAACTCTCGCCAACATCCCTCATCCACAGACCTCCATACTTTCAAGGCAGCGGTGTCTGCCTGGACCCCCCCACCACCTCCCACAGTAAAAACCATGACCAGCCCACTGTAAGAATAGTATTTGAGATGGTTCACTACATAAGCGAAAGGCGTATTTTACATTTTATGTGTGTGTCCTCAGACCAAATACCCAAATCTTCCCCTAAGAACACTGTGGATTGCCCCTGTTACATGACATCAGTAGAGCAGGATTCCCCAACCCCTGGGCTATGGACTAATACTAGGGACCTATATTGCGTGCTTCTTATGGGAATCCAACTAATGCCTGATGATCTGAGGTGAAACAATTTCATCCCAAGACGATCCCATCCTACCATGTCCATCCATCTGTGAAAAAAAAAAAAAAAACTGTCTTCCACGAAATCTGTCCCTGATGCCAAAAAGGCTGGGGACCACTGAGCCAGAGAGAGCCCTCCTCTTCTCATGCCACTATGTTGTCTGGTGGACCAAGAAATCAGTAACTTGGCAGCCACTTAAAGCCTTTCAATTGAGAAGTGATTAATTAATAATAAATGTTGTGTTGCTTCTCAACTTGGATAGAGCCTACATGTTTAAACACGTTTTAGATGAGAAATAACAGGCTTTTTTCTCAGCTGGCCAGGAGGAATATATGACAGATGCAGAATAATTGGCAACCCCAGTCCACAAATGTCCCATCCACTTCCTCAAGCTGGGCATAGACAGAGCAGGATTAAAAATAAGCCATGGAACGAATCCCTGGCATTCTGGTTCAGGGACATGGGAGATGGTATCCCTCAAGTCCATGCCTGGCCACACCTTCGTAATGTTGGCTGTTTCTGTATTTCCACAGGTCACAAAGGAACTCTTATGTCTTCTCTTCAAACAAATGGTTAGCACAATTATTGTAGTCCACTCAAAATTAATTCACACTTTAGGCATAATAAAATCTAGGATGACTGACACGTCTGTCTTAACTCTAAAGAAGATGAGACTGGAGAGTTCAAAGTCTACCTGAAGAAAATGAAATATTTAAATATTAAGAAAAGTGTCTCCTTTTGCTACATTTGGTTCATCAATCCCTAAGAAACTCCGTTGTGAGTTTGCCCTTCTTTATACCGCATTGTTTATCTGTTGTCCTTGATAGCGAAGCTTTGCTTTGTTTCTTAAAAAAAAAAAAAAAAAAAAAAAAAAGATTCAGAGTCTCTGAAATAGCAACCCAGCTGATATATCAGGAGAAATCTGGAAATCAAAGTGATCCCTTCTCATTGAACATTCTCTATATTTGGAAGAGTGTGCTACGTAATAAAATATGCATGTAGAAATTAGCAAGTCAGTTTATACACTATTGGATTGTTGTGTTGGAAAATCTGGTATCCAATAAAAAGAAAATTAATGAAATATAAATATAGTCCATGCTATCCTAACTTACTAAAATATGGAGGGAAATGTTTCATAAGGAGATGATATTTATCATCCCTTCTTCTCAGAACAAGCATGTTTGGCTGAGCATTAAGAAGGATTTAATCAACTAGATTGGCTCCACTACACTGAAAGAACTTCTGGTTATTTTCTTCCCATTTTGCTCTTTTTTTTTCTTTTTTCTCCTACGTACTGTTAAAATGGTTAGTAATGACTGAGTTACACACCATCCATAGCTAAGGATTCTGTTTACAATACATACTATATAATTTACACTGCATCCCTCTGTTGGAGGCAATTCATGCCTGTGGTTCTCTCTCTCAAGACACCCAGGCTTGCTCTGTCCTTCAGGTTCAACCAGTAGGCATCCTTACCCTGCTTCCCTCTAGGAGGCATGGGCAGTCCAGCCCAGCCCAGCCTCCTCTCCTGTTGTGAGCAGGGCTAACCTCTGCCACTGTGGCTCACCATTAGCCTTCTCAGGTGTGGCTAACTTACCAAGCTCTGTGTCCTTCAGACTCCAAGTTCTCCAAGAGATTCCCTAGAGCTCAAAGCCCTCTTCCACCCATAAGAGGGAATGCTCACAGACCTCTCTCAACAGAAAATCCTTATTCCTGCCCCAGCCTCTTTTGGATCCTGGAAATGGATGACTGGCAAAACATCAGAACCAGCAAGTCCTGCCCAGGTGGCCTCACAGCTCTTGTTAGGAAAGAAGGTACTGGCATCTTTAGGAGCATTCTCACACTTTAAGATCATTGCTAAAACTTCCAGAGAACAGGAAGAGTCAACTTTAATATCCAGTTACATATATTCCAAAGAAAATAAATGAACTCTGATGGTTTAAACTGTTCAGTTATCAACTTTCTGCTTGCCCTTCTACTAAGACCAGGAAAATTGTGCCTAATTATGGCAGTCCTCAGAGAAATACACAGTGGCATCAAAGGGTGGTGACATCAAAGCAACTAACTTACCCAAATAACCAATAGGAGCCACTAACAGCTTGACGTTATTATTTTTCATCCTAACCTACAGAGAAATGAAGGAAGTTTCTATGAATATACCTTTTTTACTTCAATTCTTGATTAGTCATCTATATAAATGATGAAACAAATCTTGCTGCATAAAAAGTCCTATTTTATTGTTGATTTTAGCCATGCATTATGTTACAGGCAAAAATTAAAATGTTTTGGAGGTAATCAAGAACGAATTTTACCTTGTCCACAGGATAAGTATGGAGTTTTAACTAAAAGCTATGTTGTCTACACAGAAAAAGATCTTTATTTTATAAACGTATCTTAATACTTTCCTGATACTTAATGTTCAGTAAGAGCAATTGGTATAATTTGCACATCATGAAGCTTTGTAAAATTAACTTGGCAATGACACAGCCTTGGAGAATCATACAGCGCAAGTGCATACAGTCTCAGGATTGTCTGTGGTTTATCAGGAAACAGGCCAAATTCCCTCTGAACTCCTAGAGGGACTAATTTTCCCATAATACTCTAAGATGTGACTGGAGTGTTGTAGTGGGAGGGGGGTGGAGGTGAGGTGTAAATGAGTGCATACACATGCACATGCATGCTAGATTATAGTCATGTATCTAAGGAATCCATGCAAGAGTCTCTCCAAGTCATCTGACGCTGTGTACCCACAAATTAAAGTTTTGACAATAAGTAATTATCTGACATTATGTTTTGTTGAGGAAGCATGAGGTTGTATGACAATTAAGAGATATGGTGAAGATTTAAATCCCCTGTTTCATTGCATGACTGGTATTGTAACTTATGCAGTCTGCTGAGGCATGTAAGGTTTATTGAAAAGCTAGCAAGAGTAAAAGTAAGTCCTTCTTGTTTTGGTCACTTCTAATTGACAGCATAAAGTATGAGGAAATAGCACCAGACTTGGGACCAGAGGCCCTGAGCTGGAGCCATTGTTCTACACTTGTCTGGCCTTGTGACATCAGTGAATCACTTACTTTCTCTGAACCTCAGTTTCCTGATCTGTAAAATGGATCCAGCTCTACCTACTTCACATGGCTTTTTAAGGAACAATTCTGACCTATCTAGGTCTATGTCTCCTTGAAGTTCCATTAGTTTTGTTTCATGTAATAATAAATCCTAAATGTTTATTCACCTAATAACCAAGCTTCGTATCTTTGACTAATAGGTGAATATTAGGTGAATAAATGTTTAGAATTGTTACGTTCTCTTGATGAACTGACCCCATTATCATTATGAAATTTCTATCTTTATTACTGGTAATATCCTTTGCTTTTAAATCTATTTTGTCTGATATTACTATAGCCATTCTATATTTCTTTTGCTTAGTGTTATCATAGGCTGTCACTTCAGTTCCTTTATTTTTAACCTATTTGTGTTTTTATATTTCAAGTACATTTCTTTCTTTCTTTTTTTTTTTTTTTTTTTTTGAGGCAGAGTCTCACTCTGTCACCCAGGCTGGAGTGCAGTGGCACAATCTTGGCTCACTGCAAGCTCCGCCTCCCGGGTTCGTGCCATTCTCCTGCCTCAGCCTCCAGAGTAGCTGGGACTACAGGTGCCCACCACCATGCACAGCTAATTTTTTGTATTTTTAGTAGAGACGGGGTTCACCACGTTGGCCAGGATGGTCTTAATCTCCTGACCTCGTGATCCACCCGCCTCGGCCTCCCACAGTGCTGGGATTACAGGCGTGAGCCACCGCGCCCGGCCTATTTCAAGTACATTTCTTGTAAGCAGCATATAGTCAGATATTGCTTTTATATCAGGTCTGACAGTCTTTGCCTTTAATATATTTAGATCATTTATACTTAAAGTTATTGTTATTATGTTTATGTTTAACTCTGTGTAGTGCTATTTGCTATTTGAGTTCTGCTGCTGTTGTGCTACTTGTTGCCCTTGTCACTCTTTTTCTGACTTGTTTTTTTTTTTGTAATTCCGTTTTATTTATTAGTTCATTAGCTTTATTTTATGCTATATTTTGTAATTTCAGCAGTTTCCTTACAATTCACAGCATATACTTTTAACATCATAGTGTACTTTCAAGTGGTATTACACACTTTGCATATAGTATGAGAAACTTACAATCATATACTTCCATTTTTTCCTCCCAATCCTTGTGCTATTGTTAAACATTTTACTTTTATTTATATTATATACCCACATTGCATTGGTATTGTTTTTAACTATCAACCATATTTTAATAATATTTAAATAAGAAAGACCATATATATTTATCTATATAATTACCTCCTTTTTCTGCTTATTTGTGTACATTTATGTCTCTATCTTCTGGTATTATTTTCCTTCTGCTGGAAGGACTTTCTTTAACATTTCTTGTAATGTGAGTCTACTGGTGATTAATTCTTTCAGCTTCTTATGTATCTGAAAAAAGTCTTTATTCAATTCCATTTTGAATTATAGTTGTTGAATATAGAATTCTAGGTTGATTTTTTTCTTTTAGTACTTGAAAGAAATCATTCCACTGTCTTCTTACCTTGATTTTTTTTCAAATGAAATTGGCTGCCATGCTTATCTTTGTTCCCCTTTATATAACATTTACTTTCTCTGGCTACTTTTAAGATTTTCTCTCTAGCACTGAAACTAAAACTCTTGAGTAGTTTGATTATGATGCTCCTTGGTATAGTTTTTTTTAATATTCTTGTGGCTAGAATTCACTGAGTATCTTGGCTCTATGGGCTACAGTTTTCATCGAATTTGGAAATTTTTCAACCACTATTTTTACAACCTTTTTTTGGTCCTGTCTCTCTCCCCTCCTTTAGTGACTCCACTACATGTATGTTAGGCAGCCTGGTATTTTTCCATAGCTCACTAATGCCCTGTTAACTTTTTTATTCTCTTTTCTATGTATCATTTATTAATATGTCTTTGTGAACCTTGAATATCTGAGACAGGTCACAGTCAATTTAGGAAGTTTATTTTGCCAAAGTGAGGACGCATGCCCATGACACAGCCTTAGGAGGTCCTGACAATATGTGCTCAAGGTGGTCCAAGCACAGCTTGGTTTTATGCATTTTAGCGAGACATGAGATATCAATCAATTTTTTAATATTGGTTCCATCTGAAAAGGCAGGACAACTTGAAGCAAAGGCAAGACAACTCAAAGTGGGGACGGGGCTGGTGAGGAGGGGGCTTCTAGGTCCTAGGTAGATAAGAGACAAATGGTTACATTCTTTTGAGTTTCTGATTAGCCTTCCAAAGGAGGCCATCAGATATGCATCTATCTCAGTGAGCAGAGGGATGACTTCGAATAGAATGGGAAGCAGGTTTGCCTTAAGCAGTTCCCAGCTTGACTTTTCCCTTTAGCTTAGTGATTTGGGGGCCTCAAGATTTATTTTCCTTTCACATCTTTAAGTTCACTAATCATTTTTTTCTGCAATATCTACTCTGATGCTAATCAAGTTCAATGTATTTTTTATCTCATGCATTATAGTTTCATTTCAAGTTTAACTTAGGTCTTTTTGTATCATATCTACTTAAATTTTTGAACATACACAGTTATAATGCAGCCATAATACAATTGTAACTACTTTATTGCCCTTGTTTGCGTAAATCTAATGTCTGTGCCACTTATGGGTGAATTTTGATTGATTGATTTCTTCTTTATGAATTATGTTTTCCTGGAAACTTTTATGACAGCTTTATTGAGATGTCATTCACTTTTAAATTCAACAATTCAGTGGCTCTTAGTATATTCACAGAGTTATGCAACCCTTACCACTATCTAATTTTAGAACATTTTCATCACCCTGAAAAGAAACTGCACACCCATTAGCGGTCATTCCCGATTTTCCCTTCCCCTACCCTGCCCCTGACAACCACTAATCTAATTTATGTTGCCACCGATCTGCCTATTCTGAACATTTTAAATGAAGGGAATCATAAATGTGTGGTTCCTTGTAATTGGCTCCTTTCACTTAGCATAATGTTTTCAAGATTTATCCAAGTTATAGCATTTATCAGTACTTCATTCCTTTCTATTATCTCATAACACTCCGATATGGCTTGGCTCCATGTCCCCACCCAAATCTCATCTTTAATTATAGCTCCCATAATTCCCATGTGTTGTGGGAGAGACTCGGTGGGAGATAATGGAATCATGAGGGCAGTTTCCTCTATACTGTTCTCGTGGTAGTGAATAAGTCTCATGAGATATAATGGTTTTACAAGGGGGAACCCCTTTTGCTTGGCCCCATTCTTTCTTGCCTGCCACCATGTAAGACATGCCTTTCACCTTCTGCCATGATTGTGAGGCCTCCCCAGCCATGTGGAACTGTAAGTCCATTAAACCTCTTTTTCTTTATAAATTACCTAGTCTTGGGTATGTCTTTATCAGCAGCACGAAAACGGACTAATACAGACTCCATGGTATCGCTATGACATATTCTGTTTATCCAGTCATCACTTGACAGATATTTGGGCTATTTGTATGTGGAAATATTTTATTAGGTGTTAAACTTTGTGAACTTTACCTTTTGGAATACTACATGCTTCAATTTCTATAAATTCTATAAATATTCTTGACCTTTATTCTTGGATGTTATTTAGGAATAATTTGTTCTCTCTAAGTCTTGCTTTTAAGAATAATTAGGAAAGACTAGAGTGGTATTGAGTCTGGGGCTAATTATTTCCCCCTTTGTGGTAAGACCCTTATGCACTATACCCAGTGCTCGAGGAATCTTGATGTTTTCCAACCCAACTGGTGGGAACAGCCACTACTCCCAGCCCTGTGTGAGTGTTAGGCACCGTGACCTCCAATTCTTTCAGGTGGTCCTTTCCCTGGCCTCGGGTAGTTTCCTCACACGCATCCATGGATCTGCTCAGCTGAATACCCAAGTAGGACCCTCTTCAATCTCCAGAACTTGTCCTTTGTGTGTAGCTCTCTTTCCAGTGCTCTTCCTTGTGAACTCTAGCTTCCTTCAGGCTCTCAGCTCTGCCTCCTCAGCTTGGAAAGGCTGCCAGCCTCCTGAGTTGAGGAGGCAGTGCTCTCTATTTTATCAGAAATAAAACTTACACTGCCCTAAAAATTGCAAAAACTCTGCGATTGTGGGGTTTTCTTCATTTGTTTCCCATCTTTCAGAGATCACTGTCATTTATTACCTGATGTGCAATGCTTTTAGAACCATTGTTTTATAGATGGTGTGTGTTCCTCAGTTGTTTGAGGTGGGAGGGTAAATCTGGTTCTTGTTACTCCATCTCAGCCAAATACAGAAGTGCTGTGGCCTGTAATGTAAAGGGGTAAATTATTTATCGGTGGCCATCAAAGCTGCTGCAGAGAAAAATGTAGATGGTGGGTCACTTAAACTTACCGGTTATATTTTATATTGCAAAGCCAGCTTTTTAGAGGAGAGTGAGTTGAGTTTTTTTGTTATAATATTTAATATGTTCATGACCATTCCTTCGGGAAATCCATTTGTGCCACATGCTTCTTTGAATGTGAGAACACTTATGTCTCTTTTCACAGGTGATCAGTGAGTTTGAGGCCTCTCCCGACTCATTCTCCTACAGAATTCCCAACCTGAGTAGGAATCGTCAGTACAGCGTCTGGGTGGTGGCCGTGACTTCAGCTGGAAGAGGCAACAGCAGTGAAATCATCACAGTTGAGCCACTAGCAAAAGGTAGGCAGTAGATATAAGGACCTCATTTCCTATTGTAACGACTGTTTTTAAGTCTCTGTTTTACCTGAAATAAAACTTACACTGCCCTAAAAATCAAATAAACCAGAATATCACATTTTAGCTCAAGAAACAGGGTTGTGGCTAACAAGCTCTGAGCTTCTGTCCCATGGGAGAGGAATTCCCTGGAGGTAAACACAGAGCTGAGAATGAGTGGCCTTACAATGGAAGTGTCTATGAAAATTAGGAAAGGAGCCCTCATTCACCCCTTGGAGTAGCTGAAAATCATTACATGGCATTTTCCCAAGGATGTTCTACTTTCACCAAAATCAGGTATCACACTTCTTAATGGGAAATGTCTATTTTATAGTCTATGGAATTTGCAAGCTTAAAAATATTTGAAAATCATTTACTATCTGTTGATAGAATGCCATAAGCAAAGACTTTAAATAAGAGCAGGAAGTAAGAGTCACCAAAGAATAAAAAGTTCCTTAAAGTGAATATAATATCTTCACGTTTGGACATAAAACTGGTCCTTAAAAAGCACATGCAGGCACAGGGTATTCTTGCGCGTCTGGTAATCACGGCCATCTGGTGTTTCCAGGAACCCCCTAAATTAGCATTCATAATAAGTCACTTTCCTTAAAACACAATTCCAGGCCAGCAGGAGTTGCCCCTAATTTTGGGTTATAGCACAGTGGCAACTTATTACTAATATGTTCTCTGAGAGCCTGAAAGAGAAGAATAAACATTCCAAGATTCCAAGTTTACCTCCAAGAATTCTCTTAAAATGTGCTTTTTAATGAGATAGTTAAGAAATAGGCAGAATAAAGCAGCGAGGGGAAAAAAGAGGGGTGTCACATTTTGAGCTCAAATACAGATAGAAAATAAGTAAGTTGGTAAGGGAAATAAACTGGGGGACTTATTTTGTGTATTACACTCTTTGGTCATGATATCCAGCCACTCCCTGAGAATGAGAAAATGATGATTACCAAGGAAAATGTTGGACATAAGGACTGAGCTGTGGGATTTACCAAAAACAACAACAACAAAACAAAAAAACTGCAACAAAACACATAGGATTAGCAATAATGTTTCTTCCTTTCCTTTGTGCTCTCAAAGTTCTATCTCTAGACACAGCCAGAAAGGCCTGGCTAGTGCAGTGGGGTATGACTTACTCAGTGGGGGAACAATTGAAAACTCCCATAGAAGCAGGTCTTGCCTGGGGAAATTCAATGTCCTCCAGTCATTTAATAAGTCATTTTGAGTGCCTGTTGTATGTCAGGGTCTATGCTGGAGACACAGGGGATTTGGTCAAGGGAGGCTGACTGCTGAAACAAATGTTCCCTAAATCTCAGTGGCTTCACATAATAATATAGTCCAACAGAGATATTTTTGGCCAGGGCTCTCGTGGGTGGCCTGTTCCACATGGTGATTCAGGGATCCAGGCCTCTTCTACCTTATGATTTATAACCCTGGATTTCTCCTCATTTACAGCTACATAGATAGGGGAAGAAGGGAGTATGGAGGGTTTGATGAGAGGTTTTCATGAGCCAGATATGGAAGTGTATACATTATTTCTGCTAATATCCTATTGTCTAGAATAAAGGCATGGACCCACTAGGGAAAAGAAAGGAGAGTTTGGAGAGCCCAGGGGAGCCTTTTAAGATGGTTTAAGAGATATGTTCACTCCCTGACCCCCTGAAGCTTACAGTTTGGTGGGGAACCAGTCAGTGATATGGTTTGGCTGTGTCCCCACCCAAATCTCATCTTGGATTGTAGCTCCCATAATTTCCATGTGTCATGGGAGGGACCCAGTGGGAGGTAATTGAGTCATGGGAGCAGGTCTTTCCTGTGCTGTTCTCATGATAGTGAGTAAGTCTCATGAGATCTGATGGTTTTGTAAAGGGGAGGTCCCACACACATGCTCTCTTGCCTGCCGCCATGTAATACATGCCCTATGCTCCTCATTCGCCTTCTGCCATAATTGTGAGGCCTCCCCAGCCATGTGGCACTGTGAGTCCATTAAACCTCTTTCCTTTATAAATTACCCAGTCTCAGGCATGCCTTTATTAGCAGCATGAGAACAGACTAATACAGTCAGTAAACAAAGCATCACAAAAGTATATGCATAAAGACAAACTGCAGTAAGTGCTGTAAAGAAATAGTGTCAGAGGACTTCACCTGGAGTGTCAGATGGAAGACACACTTGGTCCCTGAGCACAAGCAAAGGTGGTTATATGAAGAGGGAAGAAGTGAGCAGTCAGAAGCTCCTGCAGAGAAAGATTTAGCAGGTGGGAGGTCCAGGACACTGGACCCTGCTGGGGCCAGGGAAGGAACAGTGGTCCTGGAGACGCTGGGAAGGAAGACAGGGGCCTGATCACGCTGGGTTTTCAACACTGTGTTAGGGATTTCAGATTTTCCCGCAAGAGAAATAAGGAGATGGTGTAGGGTTTTAAGCAAAGGAGGCACATGGTCTCTCTTTCTCTGTGTGTGCGTGTGTGTGTGTGTGTGTGTGTGTGTGTGTTTGTGTGTGTGTGTGTGTGTGTGAGATAAACCTTATTTTTTAGAACAGTTTTAGATTTACAGAAAAATTGTGATGATAGTACAGAGAGTTGCCATTTACCTCACACCTAGTTTCCCTTTTTATAGACATCCTAATTAAATACCTTTCTTACAACTAATGGCGGGTGTGCTTTTTAAGACCACCCTGGTCTCTCTGTCCTGAATGGACTGCAGAGAGGGAAGGGTGATAAAAGCAGGTGCCCAGCCAGGAAGCCGACGGGTCACCGAGTGAGGCTTGGACTAGCAGACTAGCAAAGAGGATTGAGAGGAGAAGCCGAGGGGCCTGGGCTGTGTTGTGGACGCAGAGCGGAGGGGACTCAGTGGCAGAAATGGAGGAGGGTGGAGAAGGAGATAGCAAGAATGAACACCTAAATTCTCATGTGAGTTAGCATACGTGGAGGCATGATTTCTTGATGAAGAAGACCATGGAAGAAGTGGATTTTGAAACCAGTGAGAGGAGGTACAGACATTTGGAGGGGTTCAATCCAAGGTGACGAAGAGCCATTCACTCAGAGGCGTCTGTGCACTGAGGCATGTCCTGGCTCTCAAGGGACATCTGGCAGGAGGCAGAAATTCAGGGTCGTCAGCATCTGGGTATCGCTTACACCTGGGATGGGAATGAGATTGGCTGAGAGATAGAGGAGTGATGAAGGTGCAGGGTGGACTCTCAAAGGGAGTGGGAGCAGGCAAAGGAAAAGGGGAAAAGCCAGAGAAGCAGCAGAGCCGGGAGGGTGTTAGGCTGTGGATTCAAAACACATGCTTGCAAAAGAAGGGAGTGGTCAGGTGAGGCTACTGCTGCTGGAAAGTCAGGCGAAACCAGGCGAAAATGCCCCTCAGTGTGGCCACACAGAAGATCTTGGTGACCTTTCTGTGAGCAGCATCAGTGGGTGTGGAGGGGCATGCAGAAATGAGCCTGAGTCAGGTGAGAAAGTGGGTAGGAGGTGAGGGGCAGGCTGACTGGGCAGAACATTCCTTCAACACACATCACCTGGAAGAAGTGACAACCAAGAGAAGAAGCTGGGAGGGGGTGGGAGGCTCTGGGTTCGTAGTTTTTCATGAGGCCTGCCATCAGAGCATGTTTGTGTGGTAACGGGAAGATCCCAGTAGAGAGGGAGAAAGGAGAAATCAACAATACATAAGAAAGAGCCCACGACCACGGCACTGAGGTTTAGAGGAGGATAATGCCAGTAGGTTCACAGATTTGGTGGCTGGAAATGCAGGGTTCCTGGATGGTGTCTCTGAGGCATTAGGCAATTTGGGGAGAGTGGAGGGAAGCCCAGAAGTGTGAGAAGAGGAGGGACAGTAGGAAGCCATCGTTGCAGGGAAAGGGGAGGACATTTATTAAAGAAACAGTAAGACCAGCAGGGAGTGCTGACAGTTCAATTGAGGTTGGTGATCCTAAATGGTGGTCAATCTCCAAATGCTCTATTGCATGGATTTTTTTTCCAGAAACGTTCAACTTTTCATGCTTAAGGGAGGTTGACTCAGGGTTAGGGTTGCTGTAGGTAGGTTTTCTGGAAAGGGGATAAGCTAGGGAGTGCCTCAGGGTGGAGCAGACAGTCAATTGGGCAGCCCCCACCCAGAAGCCCAGACACTGGCAAACCATTAAGGCTGAAAGGCCCATCCTAGAGGGATGGGGTTGTCCACAGCGGAGGAGATTGAGACAGGTTATTCTGTAGTTGTTGGGAAGTCAAGGCAGACCAGCAGCAGTCTAGCGACAGGTAGCAGGGTCCAAAATTCAGATATAGATTGAAGAAGAGGAGGACCACTGCTTTTATGGAGGGAGTGGCAGAATGGGGCCATGGCACTGGTCCTGGGGGCAGCCCCTCCTAGGAAGGGGCCCAAGACACGAAGGAGGCACAGAGAGCCTGGCCCCATGGCTGAGAACAAACAGGACCCGAATCAGAGGGGATACCAGGTCGCAGAGGGGTTCAGTTTCTCATCAGAATCACCTGGGATGCTTGTCAAAAGGCAGATGCCCCAAGCACACGAAAGAGCTGCTGAATCCACAAGGCTGTGGTGGGAACCTGCATTTTAAACAAAGATTCTAGGGGATTTTCTTGGCTGCCCCAGGTCTAGTGTGTTGAATTGCCCAGTCACACATTTCTGGCTAGAGACCCTTTAAATTTCAGCTGTCTAAAATGGGCATTGAGCGATAGCATTGGGGGTTGTTGGGCTTGAAGATGAAGTAGCTCTAGCTTGTATTTTTTAAATTGCTAATGGAAAAGCATTCATAAGTCCTGGAGTTAATTTGAGGGGTTATGCCGACAATGTTAAAGAACAACAATGGAATAGAATGGAACAGAGTCAAATCAACTAGACTAGACTAAACTAGGGTTTAAAAAAGGCAGGGAACATCAGAATGCATCACATACAGTGAAGTCTTTATTCATGCAACTTTGTTTGCACATACACAACATCCCAATGCATGTGTAGCTTCTGGAGTTTGATGTAAAACATATTTCTTAAAGTGGGTGACTGTTATAAAGCTGGGAAGCCCCTACCTCTAGCTGAATTTCTCTAGCCACCCCGCTTTTACTGCTGAGGACATTTTCCACTCTCTAAAGAACTGTCTGAAGAGTGTGAAAAAGAAAATGCCAAAAGCTACCAATGCAGGAAATCTGATGCTGCCTAATCAGGACCTTTTTGTTATCACGATGCAAAATCAGAAATGTCAATGACTGATGAAATGGGCCCTGCCTTAGAATACTTCATCTCAGTCTGGGGAAATTGCTTGAAACATGGGTTTTGCTGCAACAAAAAACAAGGTCCAGCTTCTAAGCCCTCTGGCATTTTCTTTTTCTCTCTACTCTTGCCCACAGTGCCCAGAAGCAAAAATGTATGATTTGGTCTGGTAGATCCCAGTGACTAATGTGGGTATTCTGTACTAGGATAGCTGCATAATGACTTGGCTCTGGGTACTCTGCCCTTCCTGGGATTCTAGAGCTTCCCTGGGGGAGCCTTCTCCTCACCTTCCTTTGCCAGTGCAAACCCTCAACCCAGAAATGGTGCAGGGGTCTCACATTTGTCCCATTTTTATGGGCTCTGAATCGGATCAAAGCTGCCTTCCACCTATGGTTTTCGGTCTGTGCATCTATCGAGGGTGAGCTCCTGTAGGGGTACCTGTTTCCTCTATGTCCCCAGCTCCATGACAGTGTCTGAAGCATCCTGGCTAAAACAAAGGACAGGAGAAGCCCCTGGTTCCTGTTTACGTCCCAGAAAGTAATGTCCCAATGTATGGCAAAGACTGAGCAGATTGTTTTCCTCTGGAAGACTTGTGTGTGGTGTCCCTGGCAGCTTTTGTGACTCACTGATGGAGGTAGCACTAGAACCTCTCATTGCTGGCCACACTGGACTTCAAGGCAAGTTCACCCTGGGCTTTTTCTGACTCTCTCCTGGGACTTCCTGCTACCTTGGGGCTGCACCAGCACCAGATGCCCCTGGCAGATGCTCCTGTTTGGCCGTCTGAATCACTGTCCCAAGCAAATGGTTGTTCTGCAAGAGAGGCCACTCCGAAAATGTTCATTCTCCTTAATGTGTGTCCTAAAGATCAAGTTGCTATAATACAGGCAGGAAATTGATAAGTAGAACTTGTTCCAGTTTTACTCCTTCCCGTCTTTGAGGCCTTTGTGTTTTGTATTGTCTACTTTCTCTGATATTAAAGTATATTTTAATGAACAGTTTTTGTGTTGATGTAAATTGCTTCATAAAGTACTTTGAGAAATAATTGGGCTCATAGAAAACACAGCTTGGAGCTGCTTGGCTTAGGAAACCCCAGATATTTAATTTGGACTCCTCGTGTTTAGTCAATAGAAGAAAAGAATGCTACAATGGGAATTTCCTGCTAGTTGTGTATCCTTACAATGACGATTCCTCATAATCCGGGTACCAGAGAGTAGTGTTGACAGTTGTAATGTGAATTGGCTTCACATCCATTTTTAGGTATTGCCCTTATTGAGTAGGTCATGTGGGCCTCTGTGTAGACACGTCTGTGGAGTAATCAGGCTTCCACTTTGTTTGGTTCTTCAGCTCCTGCACGAATCCTGACCTTCAGTGGGACAGTGACTACTCCATGGATGAAAGACATTGTCTTGCCTTGTAAGGCTGTTGGGGACCCTTCTCCTGCGGTCAAATGGATGAAAGACAGGTAACCAGTAACCCAATGTATGCCTTCAGTGAAACTCTAAGAGATTACATCTGACATACTCAGGTTGTGTCTAGTGGTCTCCTAATTTTGTGTTTATTTGTATTAGTGAAAACTCAAGGAAACCTACCAGTTCTTCTGAGATGAGGGCAGGGGAGGAATCTCAGCTTTAGCACCGAAAGGGTCTGATTTATTGTATCAACCCTGTTAATTCAGAGCCTTTTAATTCATGAGAGAATGCTTGCAAGGAAAATAGTCGAACCAACTCAATTATTGTGGAAGTTTGCTGCACCCTCTCAGGTAAATTGTCCATGTAACTGAGATGAATGTAGCCAAGGTTATTGTGAGACTTAACACCTATCTCTTCTTCTTTAAAGATAGTGAACTAACCATAACTCAAATACCCTGAGAGAGAACTTTAAGAAATGGAGTACATTAGGACTTTGCTAATTTAAAATCTGGCTCTCCATACTCCATAGTAATTATTAAAATAATAGGAGCCAAGATAGAGGGAGAGAGTGAGTGAGATGTGGTCTGTCCATATAACTTTTTAAAGTGCCGTGCCTCTATTCAGGAGAAGAAATTAGGATATAAGTAAAGGGTTGAAAATTCATTTGTGAGCATAGAAATGTGATCTAATGGATTCAGAAGGATGCCTATTTTCAAGCAAAAGCACTTAGAAGGCATCAACTATAGAAATAATGGCTTGGTGTAGTGACCACTTTTCTCAGGCATTTAAAGTTGGTTCATCCAAATGAAATCTGTGGCTCCCAAGGTCAAGTTGGCATTCTGCCTATTGTGGGAATGACCCCAGAGGACTGGACAATCTGCCAGTGGAGCAGTGGTTATGATGGCCACGCAGTTCTTTGTATACTAGGGTAAACTCATCACCCTCTTGAGATATCACATGTCATTTTTCATGTCAAAATCATGAATAATTGTGACTTTAAGTGAATCTAAAAATGATCCCAAGGTTTAGTTTCCCCTCTATGATTTGTTCAAACTGGCACTTTTGCCTACAGAAGAAATTCCCAGAATTGCCAAAATGAGGATATCTCCAATGCCCACAGAGCGGAGTAAAGAGGGACCCATCAGTCTCCGGCATGGATGAGGAGTCCACTGACTTGAGCCAGTGATCTGGGCCCCTGACACAGATCTCATCTTCAACATAACATTTTTTGCAAAGGAAAACTTCAGCTACACAGCTGTTAATTGTTTTCATTATGTAATCATATTTAGTTCTTTCATAATGCAAGAAATACGAAGCTTCCAAATGTGCTGTTTGCTTCACAAAGTCTTTATGCTTTTCCCCAACCTCAGCTAATTTGGATTGTAATTTCTTTAATCTGTGCATTTTTCTTCCTGTGAGGCAGTAACGGGACACCCAGTCTAGTAACGATTGATGGGCGGAGGAGCATCTTTAGCAACGGAAGCTTCATTATTCGCACAGTAAAAGCAGAAGACTCTGGCTATTACAGCTGCATTGCCAATAACAACTGGGGATCCGATGAAATTATTTTAAACTTACAAGTACAAGGTACAACATTTGAGGACTCTTTTTAATGATATCTTTTACATGTACGCTTTCTATGCAAAGAGTAGCATTGAACAAATCTTAAAATCAGCCCTTATAAAGAGCTAACCTCTGTTTCCATGTTACAGAAAAAGAAAACGCATGTTCATCTTGCGAAATATAATTAAACAAATCAAAGAAAATACAAAGCATTCACAACCTCAGAAATACTGAGATACAAAACATCTTTTCATACAGAATGCCTAGTCTCTTTTCTCTTTGTGTGTGCATGTCTAAAAAAGTCCTTCTTAATGATTTCCATTCATTGCACTGTTTGTGTAAGTGTATCCCAGAAAACACAAACAAAAAACAAGTCTGAATTGTGGTCTTTTTTGTATGCTAATTAACTCAATTTTTATATGCAATGTATTTTAAAAAATGACAGTAACTGGAGCTCTAAGTAGATTGCTGCAGTATTTAGCTATGTATTTAATACTAAGTATTTTTCTTCATACCATACACAAAATGTGCACAACTTCAAAAGACAGTCATATTAAAATTTTGTGTAAATCCCAATCAATAACTGATTGAGTTCAGATTTGTATGCACAGCAATATTTTATTAGTAGAAAAATCAAAGTATGTGCTTCTTTGGATTTAGGTGTTGTCACATTAATAGATTACAGCAAGTAAAAATAAAATCAATACTGTTCTCAGTGGGATGGAGGGAGAAGAACTATATTTCTAAAAATACTGCAAAATTGATCTTGAATTTCAAGTTAATTGAAGTCAGGAGAATTCCAGGGAATTTTGGAAGACAGGCACTATATTATGACTCTGAAGAGATAGGTCAATATATTAGGCTTCTCTCAGAGGAAAAGAGAAGGGAATTTTATATGAAGCTTTCTATATGATTTGGATAACCTGATTCTGAATTTCTTTAGTGTTTCTATCCTCAGAACCCATCCAGACTTATTTACCAGTATGTATTCTACAAGCCTTGTAAGAAAGACCAGTTCATGTTCTGCAGTTCAAAGGCCTGCTTTTGATTCTGTGTGTGTGTGTGTGTGTGTGTGTGTGTGTGTTCATGTTCTGCAGTTCAAAGGCCTGCTTTTGATTCTGTGTGTGTGTGTGTGTGTGTTGCATCTTGGAGGAACAGCTTAGAAAGTGAAGATTTCTGCAATTCTTTTTCCCACTAGCTATTTTTCCTCCTTCACCTTTTCCATCCTGAGAAGAACGGAACTGCTAAGTGGATGCCATTTATCTTTTTCACTTAAATTTCATGGCTGAAATTCATAGTAAAATGAGGCGTGTATCCTTAGTAAGTTTAAAGAAGATTTCAATTAGTGATAAATAACTCAGACAGTCAAGGAACTGGTGAGGAAATGAGCTAGATATGAATCCAAATAGAAATGTGGCTGAATTTTTTTTTTTAATAATAGATTCACTCTGTTCTATCTCTTTAGCCCAGGATATCAACTAAATAGACATTTTGACAGAAGTGAATTGCATATTTTGGCAATCTAAAACACTTATTTAATAAATGGCTATTAAAAATGAGTTGGTAAATGACTGTTCAGGAAAATTAAAGATGTGAAAAACTAATTCTTGTTTTCTAAAAACTGCTTCCCCTCTAGTTCCACCAGATCAGCCTCGGCTTACAGTCTCCAAGACCACGTCTTCCTCCATCACCCTTTCTTGGCTCCCTGGAGACAATGGGGGCAGCTCTATCAGAGGTAATAAGATATAGATTGTTCACAATAGTTGATTAGTTGTGTGATCCACATGCCAATAAGTGACACATCTTCAGCAAATGACTGGTATGTGTTAGTTTATTCTCCCCCAAAAATACATCATATAAATAATCCCTCCATTACCTAAGAAAGAAACCATACATTTATTTTTAGGATATTTGTTGAAACTCAAATCATTCATCCAAGGATGCTCATTTACAGAGTGATATATCAACAGTTGCAAGAAAGAAAGAAAAAAGAAATTTGGACATCTCTTTTTTGAGATTCTAAATACTGTTTCTTTTTTGTTTTGTCAACACAATGTCATTCATTTATGTAACCATAGGTACTGTCCTGACTTAGAAAGTAATAAAAGACAGAGGACCTAAAGTGTAGATGTAAAACAATCTATTTGCACAAAATCTTTGCAATTAGTTCATAGTTGAGGTATATAAACAAGGTTTGGTTTTGTTTTGTTTTTTTGAGATGGAGTCTCACTCCGTCACCCAGGCTGGAGTGCAATGGCACCATCTCAGCTCACTGCAACCTCCGCCTCTCGAGTTCAAGCGATTCTTCTGCCTCAACCTCCCAAATAGCTGGGATTACAGACACACACCACTGCGCCCAGCTAGTTTTTGTATTTTTACTAGAGACGGGTTTTGCCATGTTGGCCAGGCTGGTCTCGAACTTCTGACCTCAGGTGATCCACTCACCTTGGCCTCTCAAAGTACTGGGATTACAGGCGTGAGCCACCATGCCCAGCCTAAATGAGGTTTATATGGAAGGAGTGAGCATGGTCGTTCTAGTGTAGGTGGAGTTAAGCTAGAGACAGAAGATACACAGGAAAGAGGGCCTGCGCCATAAAGGAGGTCCCAGGGCTGGGGAGAGAGAATAGGGGCTTAGACTTCCTAAGGCAGAGAACATCCTTTCTTCTGAGAGAGAAGCAAGGCTGGGAAGTAAACTGGAAGTCAGGAGCATTTCAGAGTGACATCAGTAGTGTGCTGGAGCAGCTCCTTCCAGCTCCAAGAGTGACGTGCCACATCCTTTCCCAGCTTCACGCTCAGTGGCCACAGCCACCCTAAGAACATTCCCTCACCGTGTAAATCAGAAATGCTACACATCAGAGCCTTTTTTCTCCTCTCCAAGAACCAGCTGTTAAACATTTATCAGCACTCCAATGGGTGAAGGGAAGATCTTTATTTTTTTTTTTTTAAGGAAAGAAAAAGTGAGGTGATTTTTTTAAAATAGTGGTGAGGATGTGTCTGTGGATTTGAGGAGCATGGGATAGGTTTGTAACAGCTGCCTTGTGGAATGCACAGAGAGTCATTAATAGATGAACAGAGTCATTGCCAAGAAGCTGCAAGGACCCAGCTGCAGATGCACAGCACAAATTGTAGGAGTCACAGTTACCACAGTCTAATGACTTTCTTTTTTGTTTTGTTTTGTTGAGACGGAGTCTCACTCTGTCGCCCAGGCTGGAGTGCAGCAGCGTGATCTTGGCTCACTGCAACCTCTGCCTCCTGGGTTCAGGTGATTCTCCTGCCTCAGCCTCCCACGTAGCTGGGACTACAGGCACGTGTCACCATGTCTGACTGATTTTTTGTACTTTTAGTAGAGCTGGGGTTTCACCATGTTAGCCAGGATGGTCTCAATCTCCTCACTTAGTGATCTACCTGCCTTGGCCTCCCAAAGTGCTGGGATTGCAGTCCTGAGCCACCACACCTGGCCTAATGACTTTCCTAAATGATTCTGGACAGCTGGGAAGAAAAGTGGATCACAGACTACCAGTAACATAAGCATTGCCAGAAGTCTGAAGAGTGGGAGAAACTAGGCTCCTTGTCGAAAGGGCCTACCAAAGGTTCCAGGCTGACTAGAGAACCTTCTTATAGGAAAAAAATGGGGGGCACCTAGGGATGGGCTTGAGGGACCCTAGGCTTTAGGCTCAAATGAAATGAGGCTTGGATTCTACAAGTGTGAGAACATGAGAGAGGTAGAACAAGAAGGGTGTGTCAGAGCACAGGGTCTTCCAGGTGAAGCCAGTTTTAGTGAGGGAGAGTTTCCAAGACAAAGATAACCCAGCATTCCTGAAACACAGTAGTGGCCAAAGCCATTGCCATCATCAGGAGGTGTCGTAAGTTGTGTGCCCATACTGATGGACACTGATGGCACTGAGGATGATAGCAGGGGACAGGGAACTATACAGGCTTATCATCACCAAGGATTAGAGGAGTTTTTTGAGGTGGCTTCGAGGGTGGAAAGTGGGAGGAAAGCAGAGTCCCTACAATGTGTAGAGTGGCTGGAGTACAGGCTGGGATGTGGCTGGGAGCAGGTGCGCAGGTATCACCTGTCAGGTACTGAAGGAGGTTTGCGGAGGTCAGATGAGGAACACAAAGGCTCAGGAAGGAGGAGGGACCCTATGGGCACTGAAGGCCAGTGGTGAGGGAAGGCTGAAAGGAGTAGGGGAGATACTGACAATGCCCTCGGAAGGAGGCATCGGAGATGAGTGATCGCCATGTGAGGGGTGTGGAAATCAGCAAACCTGCCCATTTGGGTTTAGGAGACACTGTAGTGTGCAGGGGAAAAAAATGCTTTATTTTTATGAAAATGGAGCTCCACAGGACAGGAATAGAAGGTACCAACCCGTTGTTGCAAAGACACCGTGTTCCAGGCCAGCTAGCCAGGGCGGACAAGGAACGTGGCTGGAGATAACAGAGCTGAAGGAGTTAACAGGAAGACTATTTCAGCATTCACAGGGGTGAAGAGCATGGGCTTCAGGCTGACTGCAGGGTCTGCGGCCTCCTTTCAGCACTTGGGACTCACCGCTTAGCTGCTCTGGACCTCAGTGTCCCATGTGTCCTGTGAGAGAGTCGTCACTGTTCCATAGGGTTGCAGAAATACTGTAAGCAAAGGGCTTAGGACAGGGCTTGGCATGGAGTGAGTGCTCTAGAGTGGACAGTCATCATTAGTAGTTGTAAAAGTAGAGGTAGTGCTCATGTGGGGGAATGAATTGTTGGAGGAATTTTTCAAACCAAAGAGAAGCCAGGTTACTGTCAGAATATTGGGATGGCTGCAAGACTTGGAGCTGTTTCTCCTCGTGTCTGTGGAGTGCGAGACCAGGAGTACATGAGGAGTGAGGCAGTTGAGGAAATCTCTACTCCCGTTGATAATGTGTCCCTTTCCCAGAGATTCGGGTCTTGCAAAAATAACAGCTTCAGCCTATGTCTGCACTCAAGGATTCAGGCACGTATGATCTGAGGGGCAGATATTTAGCAACTTAAGTATTCCCTGCTGCCCAATATGGCTTTTAGAAGAGAATGAGCAGAAAACAGCAATACTTCACAGCGATAGTGTCTGGTGTGGCCCTAATGACTCACTAATCAGTACATCATGGCGCTTCTCCCGGGCTGGGTTAAATTTCCTGGAATCAGAAAGAGCGAAAATGTTCCTTGTGAAGATTCTTCAGCTGTGAGAACGCTCGTTCTATTACCCACACAAAATGCAAACATCAGTCCACTTCCCATAGAAAGCAAACAGTGCTCATGGGAATCTTTCTCACTGTCTGCAGGATACATACTGCAGTACTCCGAGGACAACAGTGAGCAGTGGGGGAGTTTTCCAATCAGCCCCAGTGAACGTTCCTACCGCTTGGAAAATCTCAAATGTGGGACTTGGTATAAGTTCACACTGACAGCCCAAAATGGAGTGGGCCCAGGGCGCATAAGTGAAATCATAGAAGCAAAGACCTTAGGAAAAGGTAGGTATGCCTTCTCATCGCTTCTAAATATCCTTTGTTTTCCCAGACAGAAGAGGAGATTGGAATCATAAAAGATCCATCATGTTTTATGTTTATGTGTTTGAACTTTGTCATTCCTCAAATGGCTTCAGCAGTGCCACAGCATAATGAGAGGGACAGCTGGACCTTGCAGAGTGTTCTGGTCCTCTCTTTTATTGTTTCATTTGCGGTTAAAAAGGAGAATGTCATTTGAAAATCAAGGGCGTTGGTGTGAATGTGAGGTGCCAAGGCTGGGCAGCCATGAAGCATGACACTTGCCCTCTCAGCCGTTTTGAGGCACCCTTCTCCCTTAGCCAGCCCTTGCCCCCACCTTCCTATCATTTCCACGTTGCCACATAGCCCCCCACTTTTGAGAGGGAAAATGATGGGGTAAATTGTTAACATTTCAATATGAGTTGAGTTTTTTTTTTTTAATCTAAAATGTGGACTTTCAAGGAGATGAATCCCAAAGAAATGATATTCAGAGAAAGAGGTTTTGTCCCACGAACTCCAGAAGGAAGGAGGGATGATGCAGCTCTGTGTGGGCATAGGAAGAAGGAGATGTCTCTGCAGGCTTCCCTCCCATGGGAGTCCTGTCAGGTGGGGTGGGGTCAGATGGCAGGAGAGCGAGTAATGAGATGGGAAGGGTATTATTTGTGCCCCTTGCCACAGTTTTGGGTAACAAGTGGTAAGAGGTCAAATGATCTGGGATTGATTTATGCAGAAATAGATACATTAGGTCCCTGGGCTCCAAGACCAAGTGTTTAGTTGTGGAGGAAAATCCGCTGGTGCTTCCCAAATCCAACTCTGTCTTCCCTTGAATCAGGTTCATCACATGAGGATGGAAAAAGGTCAGCCCAGCACACTGCAGCGCAAACCACAGAAGGAAACCCATATGTGAACATTGTATTGTTCTTTAGGGAACTCTAAGATACCCCAAAATAACCTCCACCCATGCAATTTTCTGTCATACATGCAGGTCATTACAGTTGGAGAAAGCCTGTTGGTCCATAAAGTCTCTATTAACAGGGGACAAGTTGCCAGTGGCCTGTGAGCCAGACTTGGACTGAGCTCCTGGCCTCGCTGGAGGAAGCAGTCCAAGGGAAATACGTGAAGATGCTGACGGCCTCCCCATGTGTCCTGTGAGCTGACCTCCATGTGCCTTCTCCCACAGAGCCCCAGTTCTCAAAGGAGCAGGAACTGTTTGCCAGCATCAACACCACGCGCGTCAGGCTGAACCTCATTGGCTGGAATGATGGCGGCTGCCCCATCACCTCCTTCACACTGGAGTACAGGCCCTTTGGGACCACAGTTTGGACCACAGCTCAGAGGACCTCTCTCTCCAAGTCCTACATCCTGTATGACCTGCAGGAAGCCACCTGGTATGAGCTGCAGATGCGGGTGTGCAACAGCGCTGGCTGCGCGGAGAAGCAGGCCAACTTCGCTACGCTGAACTACGATGGCAGTAAGCTGGCTGGCTTCGTGGCCCTCCTGTTTGTGTCTTGGGGGATGTGCACGTGGGCCCTGCCCCTTTCCCATCGAACATCATCTTTGCTATAGTTTGACCAGTGCCCACGGAGCCCATTAGGCTTTGGGGATTCAATGGACTCTGTCTGGGGCTCCCTAGTTCATTATATCCAGATGACCATCCCTGTGTGTCCAGAAATAAGAGACTCAGGGCCATAGGGAGTCTCACTGGGGAGTCATGGGGCAGGAGTGATTTCTCTTAGGGCTGAAGGACTCTTGACCATGTGGTTCTATGCTTGTGTTGATGTCTATGAGCTAACATTGCTTTTGTTGTCTCCCACCCCTTTCCCCACCTCATCCCAATCCACATAACAACTTTCTTTTTTGCACTCATTACACCCTAAACTGCATGTGCAAAAACAATTTTCCATGGTAAAGGAGCTTATGTTAGTCTCTGGGCAGGAGCAGGGCCACTGATGGAAATAAGATAATAATAGAAATCCATGAACACGTGCACACACACTTGCCGCTTGCATTTATTTTCCAAAAACTAGGTGAGGTGTCTCTTGACATCAGTTAACCAAAAATAAATGGTTTAAAATCTCACTCATTTTTTCTGGTATCAAGGGCCATTTATTGCTAACTGAACAAGTGCTAAGCCCAATGAAGCTGAAAGGGAGCGAGTCCTTGACTGCAACTTAGTAGAGGAACTTTAGAAAGTCCCAGTAGCAGCGAGTTGACGCTGACTTCTCACTAGGGGAACAGCAAGGATGGAGTTAGGTGCGGTAATTGCAAGGTAAAAACGGCAGCAGTGCATCAGGATAAATTGGAACTCCAGTGCAACTCTCCTCAGAGCCTTCTATTCACTGCCTGTTGGTCAGGCTAGACCAGTGTTGAATGAGTTAACCAAGAAACACCCAAACCCTTGACTGACAGCCAAGCCAAGACCAAGTTGCAAGTGCTCCTCCACCTGTGGGTGATGCTTCATGAGGGGACGCCTTTCCATGAAGTCACTCATAACTGAGGGCTGTAAAATTAGACAGAGGCAGCCCATGAAAAGCATCAGCGCTGCTCTCTGGGGGAGAGATTCTTCCTCTACTTCGTGCATTCGGGAGGCTGCTTTATTAAAGCTGCAGCAGGTAGCTCCTTGGAGCACAGTTTACGCCATCCTAAGAAGAGTGGCTGTGAACCTAAGGACCCGCAGAAATGACCACAAGGAGCTAATGAGGTGATGTTGCCTGGGATTTTCATCTGACCAATTTCTCCTATAATGTCCGGATGGCCCAGAGCTGGCTCTTCTTGCTCCGGCACACAGAGCAGACCTACCCCAAATCTCCTGTCCAAGGTCATTTTTCCACAACTTTATCCTCCTCTGCCAGAGCCCAGGGTCTTCCTGGCACTTCTGGCCTGGGTCTCAGGGCTGTAGGAAGACCTTGAGCTTGTAGAAAGCTCTTCTAGTGTTGGTTACACTAGCCGGGGTCCCTGGCCTCTGCAGGGGCTCTGTCCTATGGCCCCAGAATAGCCTATGCCATCCCAGACAACAAATTTTCTCTTCAAGGGCTGATGCTTTTCATGGGCTGCCTCTCTCTATTTTTATAGCCCTCACTCTTCAGTGACTTCATTCAAAGGTGTCCCCATCACAAAGCATCACCCACAGGCAGAGGAGCACTTCCAAGCTGGCCTCTCCCCGTAATATGGTTGAATTATTTGATCTTACAAAGTAAAGAACTTTGACACTTACCAGGCACGTTACTTAGCATTTAAGGGTGCACCAAAATCCTCTGTTAACCAGCACACATTTGAGTAGTAAGTATCTTTTTTACTTTAGATCATTGTCTTGCAATATTCACACTCTGGTCCCCAGCTTCTCTAATAATATGTGCAGATGCCTGGGCACCCAGCTTAAATGTGCACACTGATGATATGCTCACAGCTAATGATTTAATTAGAAACTACTCATGTGTAGAATTTGAAACTGATTCTAATTCACAAAGTGCTCTGCGGATTTTAAATGTTTGTCTTCTAAGAAAACATAATTTTCTCACTTAATCCAAGATCCCAAATTTTGAAAAATGCTACAAGCTACCTTTATGTTTTGGAAATATAAAATGACTTTATTACACTAAGAAATATGACTGTATATTTATATTTTCCTTGAAAGAGATTACAGATTTCTTTGGACCAATCTCATGAATAGATAGCTTTAATATCTCTATTGTCACATCTGCCTGAAGAACTTTTTTATCTTGAGAAAACCAAGATTGACAGCCTACATGCATACCACTCAGGTTTCAGAGTCCTCCATTTATTGGTCTCACTCTTTCTCCTGCCATTTCCTTAGCCAAATGTTTCTGCTTGTCCTAGTGTCGTCTTGGTTTTGCAGACCCATCCTCATGGGCATCCTATAAGTGCCTCTTTCCTGAATTTCTAAGCATTTGGAGACTTGGGTTTCCACAAAAACACTTTAAAGTTGGAAGAACACCCTTCTTGGCTTTAGCGGAGATCACAGAGGAACAAGGATTGCATTAGCCCTGCTCAGCTTACTAAATGCGGGATAAAGACCGTTTTGCTCAGGGAGAAATTGTATTATTTTTGCATTCTCTTTTCCTGAAGTGCTGACTTTCTGGCCCTTGTTGTACATGGAAAATGCAGTGGGGTGGAGCATCTTATATAATGGAGGGTAGCAAAATATATACCCCATAAAAAGTGGATGGCTGTGTTTAGATCTCTGCACCCATTGTACTGAGCATCTGGATAGAAGGCAGCTTAAGATAGCTCAGAGTTCATTTTCCTTCAGTGGTTCCTTATTAATTGAAATAATCTGGATTTTGTAGCACTATTTAACAATGCCTGATCAAAAGTAGGCTCTTTTAGAAACCTCGTTGGGTCACCTTTGAAAAGTTGTCTGTAGCTCTTGTACCCTCAAATGGCAGCTGTTGAAGTAGATTTGGTCTTACACCTGCGATAAAAGCCAGCAAATTACGTAATCACGAGGAATTTGAGTTTCTTTATGCCAGTGTATCTAGGACCCTCTCCCTGCACACGTGCTTCTGTCCATTTGCCCAACCTTTTGTTCATTCTTTGATGTGCATTGTTTTCGAATAGTCTCTATCAATTGTACTGTGGGTGACAGTCAAGGGAACACTTAATTCTGGGTAGATGCATGTGGCTCTTGTCAGCACCGAGCCTGGGCCTCATGCTTTCAAGTGCCTGCACACAGTAGTGCATTGCAAAATGAAGTCCTTTTCAAACGTGCGCTATAGAATAAGTCGGAAGTTCAGGCAGAGGGAGGGAAATAAATAAGAAAAAAAGTTAGCCAGGGCCTAGAGACAGAGTTCTTTTCATTTCTCATCACCTCCGACACCCTCGGATCACACAGCGCGATTTTTATAACCTGTCATCCCTAAAAGCTCCGCCATGCCGTCTTCATTAATAGCCATCTAACACCGTGGCCCTGCTTTCAGGTACAATTCCTCCACTCATTAAGTCAGTTGTCCAAAACGAAGAAGGGCTGACGACCAATGAGGGGCTCAAGATGCTGGTGACCATCTCCTGTATCCTGGTGGGGGTCTTGCTGCTGTTCGTGCTCCTGCTGGTTGTACGGAGGAGGCGGCGGGAGCAGAGGCTGAAGAGGCTGCGAGGTAGGTCCGGGCGCGGCTGTCCACCCCGGTGTGTCCCCTGCTGCTCTGCAGCCACCGGGAGAGATGCCAGCTGGAGAACAAACCTCAAAAGGGAGTGACTCTTCCCTCTTTAACCCAGGTCCCTCCACTGCCTGGTTCTCTGATATTCCTTCAGCGAGACTGCAGAGCCTCAGGGAAGAGCAATAAGAATGTTCCTATCTCGGTCAGAAATCAGGTGAAAGCCAACCTGTCCCCTAAATCCTAGCTGTTGGTAGGCAAGGAAAATTAATTTTTTACCTCTAGTCTCTTAAATTTTCAGTGGGTCCAGCAAAGCCACCAATTATGGCTTTCTATGAAAAGAGCTATCAGATTTGCTCCGGGAAAGAATTATTTGACTGACTGGAAGTGGGAATTGAGGGCTTGGGATACTGGTGAAGCATTGTAAGGCAGAGGACACATGCCATCCCAAATTAGAAATGGGAGCTGAAGCCCGGTGTAAGAGTTTCACTCTAATGAAGCAAAAAAATAATGAGGCTAGAGAAGCCAGGCCAGATGAGCTCCATTGTGAACAGACACCATGATTATAATGTCCAGCCCCGTGTCGTTCTGTGATGAGGCTGTTCTCAGCTTCTGGCCAAGAGCCCTTACTTGCCCTTGCTCTGCAATGTGAGGACGAGGAGTTATTTCAAATATGAAACTGTGCAGAAGTATTCCCAGGTCCTTTGCCCTTTACCAGTGAGGGTATTTAACCAAGCCACTTTTTCGGTAAGGTGTATTACAAGGTATTTTCATTTTAATATCAGTGCAGTGTGGGATACTGCTATGCAGCATCCTATTTATGTTTCAAGGTTATGATCAAAGTACAAATCTGGAAGCACTCTCTCCTCAAAACATATCCCAAACTTTACCGATATATTTAGAAAACATTGACCTCTTCTGTAAATACTTAATTTGACCATAATCCACTTAGAGCAGAGAACATGGTAATATTTTCACCTGTCTTCACTTCTCCAAAGCACCCCTTTGTACGGAATTCTGGTACATCTTACTATCAACTTGCTTTTGCTCTGCCAACAAATTACAATTCTGAAGTACATTGTACTTCATCTGTACAATTAAGAATCTGTCCATGTAAATCTCCTGCAGCCCAATAATCCAGGTCAACCATCAGTCTCCTTCAAATGTTCTTTCGCAATCGTGCGAAGCAATTATCTTTTAATTTTGCAGACATTACTTGAGTGAATGCTAGGTGCTTAATATACAAAGATGAAAAGAAAGCTTTCTGAACTCTAGGTTTGAGGTAGGAGGTAGGCCCATAAGCAGCTACCAGTAAAAGACAAAACATGTTATGAATACAGAAATAGGGCTCCAAAGAAAGCCTGCGTCAGTGAAAAAGAAGGATGGATTAATCCCAAGTGGAGAGGAAAAGGGAGGCTACTTCAGTTCTAAGTAAAATAGAACTACAAGCATATAACGCAGCCCATTATGGTCAGAAGTTCCATATAACGTGGACCGTGTTGAATTCTATTCAGTTCGTGAGCGTTCATCACTAAAATACAAAAAGTATGTTTTCATAACCCTTGTTCACAGTGGCCTGGACTTTAGGAGAATTGTTATGAGATACCAAGGGTGTCTGTCCTTGTTACCATTAGACAACTACGTCTCACTACTTGCATTTAGAAGGCTATGCATTGTCTGTATGATGTTTCTAAAAACCAATAGTAAATAGTTCTTATTAATGATTTTGATTTAATCACAAGAGTTAAGCGTCTAGGCTATCCTTCTCATCAGTCTACACCCTCTGCCAAATTCACCTTTTCTTCTTTTCCCTGACTCCTGTTGCTCTCCATCCTTCTCAGCTATTATTTTATTTTTCCTACTCACCTTCAAACTTGAGCACCCCAGCTGTGCATTTCCTGTCGCTGAGAGCACCTCCAGTTAAAGGTGCTGTGGACTTTTACTGAGTGAGGCCTTTGGGTTGAAATGATGACCCATGCACCCTGTATTTGTATTCTCAGTAGTTCCTTGTAATTTAATTATTGCTGTACAAGGGCTATCTCCAGAAAACATCCTGGGACTGGCATTTTAATTGTTGGCCTCTCTGCTTCCAGACACTATTGTTTTGCAGTTGGGTTTGGTAAAGACAGCAGTGTGTCACCTCAGAGAACGTGGCCTTTCATTCCCCGGAAATAGTTTTGATTTCTATGTTCTGGGGAAAAGGTAAATCCAACACAAAGGTTTCAGTAGGAGGAAAGTAAGTGCTGGGGGAAAGAGGGAGTATTCCTAAGAGACGTTGAGGAGCAAAGGCTTTCAGAAAAGTAGCTTGCCGCGGCACAAAGGTATCTGCAGTTTGGCATTTTGTACATGGCTAATAAAGGGTTCTCTCAAATCAAGAATCTGACAGGAGAGGCTGGGCGCGGTGGCTCACACCTGTAATCCCAGCACTTTGGGAGGCCGAGGTGGGCGGAGCACGAGGTCAGGAGATCGAGACCATCCTGTCTAACAGGGTGAAACCCCGTCTCTACTAAAAATACAAAAAAAAGTAGCCAGGCATGGTGGCGGGCGCCTGTGTCCCAACTACTTGGGAGGCTGAGGCAGGAGAATCGCTTGAACCTGGGAGGCGGAGCTTGCAGTGAGCTGAGATGGCGCCATTGCACTCCAGCCTGGGTGACACAGCGAGACTCCGTCTCAAAAAAAAAAAAAAAGAAAGAAAGAAGAATCTGACAGGAGGGCAATCAGGATGCCAAGGATTGGGTACCCAATTTCACACCACTTCTGAATGGCAAGTTTTAATGTAGACACACTGCAATAAATTCAATTTGACAAAGCACTGTAGATTATCTACCAGGTGCAAGATGGAACCTTTTTTTAAACTAGTGGTAACATTTGCTGGTTGACCATTCCTATTTGATCACAAGAGTTTAGCCAGGTCCTAGAGAGAGAGGAGATTTCTAAGACTCTGAAAACTATAAAGGTGACATTGCAGTGGCAGTGGGTCAAGGCTTGCAAGGGGCAGACTCATCTCTGTAACTGTGCAAAGCACTGCCATAAAAGGACAGCGCCAGAGGTGAGGGTCGTCAAGGGGAATGGATGAAAGGTCAGGCTTTGCCCCAGAAAGACCTTTGTTTCTTAGCCCTGCAGGGCCCTGAAATGTTCATTAATGATACAAAGTATTTTCAACTCACTCATGGAGGGAAATTGCAGCTGCAGAGTTTAAAGGAATAGGTGCCTATCTATGAAATATCCGGAGTGCATTAGTCGAATCACCCAGTAACAAGCGAACCTACATAAGGTACAGACTCTGTGCCTCTGGGAGAATAAGTTCAAATATATTTACAGACCGTACAGACAGAATATTTTGATTGTCAAAATTAAGGACAACATTTCTAGTAACATGTCAGCGTTGCGTGAGCAACCATCTATCAGGATCAAAAATGGAAATAAGGAGATTTAAATTATAGAAAAATATTATAGGGATCCCCAGTGGATGTTTTTAGAGGGATTAGGTGAGATCAATTTTATATGGTTGAAATTGATCACATTTTTCAATTGCTAGAAACAACAAAAATGTTTATAAGCTGAGTATGTTTTACTGTATAGACAAGTAACCTAGTTAGATGAATATAATATAATGTTATTTTATGTAAAATTTTAGAAAGAAAGAAAATGGGACTCTAGCAGTGTAGTCAACCTATATTCTCTCTTCCTGAGTACTTTACTAATTTTAGAGCATGGCGACCTCCTAAACTCTAAATTGCCTGCAAGTGCCCACATTTTTTTTAAAATCTATAACCTTATCCAGGAGTTCAGGAGCCGCATTTTGCTTTTAATGGTGCCCTGGTTTTTCTTGAACTTCTAGATCCTTTGAAGTGCAAGGTTATAGAGTGAGTCACTGGTTGGGCCTGAGATCCCAGCAGCCCCAACCTTATAAAATGTGATCCCGTGTCAAGTAATCAACTCCAATATTTCTGAAAGCCTCCTCCTTTGGTATGCATTTACGCAAGAAGGCACAAGCTGCTGTCGGCACCAGTTAGCGTGGGTCAACCTGCGGGACTTCAAATAAGCTAAAGATAAAAATCAGTGAGTGATGTCACATTTGACCATGCTTTTGTGGCAAAGTGTCTTGCTTCTCTTGAATGGAAATGTGTTTATTATTTTAAACATGCTTTGAAATGGATTGTTACAAAACTGATCAATTCCGGAAGAGACTGTTCCTTAAACATGCTTTGAAATGGATTGTTACAAAACTGATCAATTCCGGAAGAGACTGTTCCCAGAGAGGATCTGGGTTCATGGTGCTATGCAGGCAGATTAAGGGGTAGGTTATGAGAAATCATTGTTATTTTCTGAGTACTAACAGGACATTTGTCTGCTCTGCAAATGAGCCCAAAGCTCCCCTCATTTGGAAAACCAAAAGATAACTTGAACTTTACTAAATCTAAAGCAGAAATGTGCATCCAGGAGCCCAGTGACACTCAGACTTGAGATAGACTCAAAGTTTTAATAGATGCCCCAGCACTAATGCATAAAGCCACCCTAAATGTGGGAAGCCCACATTGTTAATGCATTAGTAGCACACATGCACCCTAGAGCTTTCATTACCAGGTGTGGCTAAGATGGCATTAGAAGCCTGTACCCTGAAACTCTTTAGTTCTGTGCTTTGTGTTTTCTTTCTTGCTTGCTTGCTTTCTTCTTTCTTGCTTTCTTGCTTTCTTTTTCTTTCTTTCCTTCTCTTTCTTTTTTTTCTTTTCCTTCCTTCCTTCCTTTTCTCTCCTTCCCTCCCTCTCTCCTTCCCTACCTTCCTTCTTTCCTTCCTTCCTTCTCCCTTCTCTCTCTCCCTCTCTCTTTCTCTTCCTCTCTTTCTTTCTGTCTTGATTTCTTAATGAAATTGTTCTCTTAAAACATCAAACTTGTTATGGCAAACTGAATAGGAAAGGTTCTCTGCATCTGACAGCAGGAAGCAAAAGAGCATGGGGGTGAGGGGGAGTCAAGGGCTACCAGTGGAGGGGAGCCAGGGAGTGGGTAGTCAGGAGGGGATTGTGGGTCTCAGCCAGGCCCTGGAGCTCTGCCTTGCCTGGGTGTCCTATTTTGTCTGTGTCTGCGCATGCAGTTTTTTCAGATTACCAGTATATATGGCCTTCTTTTTTTAATATATGTCTGCCACAGTTTTCAAATTAGCTTTCATCTGAGCATTGTGATCATTGGAAGTCCTATTTGGGATCTTATAAAAACATAAATTCAGGTTTATAGCCCTTTCAAAAATAGCTACTTTATGAGACTATTTCAGTTCCACAGAAGGGCAGGGACTGTTGAGGGAGAGGCTGCAAATAAAAGCTTTTGATGGATGGTTAATATAAGGTCAAAATCTGCCACCCTCAAAATGTTTTTTTGTGGATATCTGCAAGTTACTGTCCAGTAGAAGTATTAACCTAAGCGTCTTCCATTTTACATAACTAGAACTTCAGATATGAAAACATAGCCATTTGGCTATAAACAAGATTTCTCTTTTTTAAAGAAGCAGTTGGGTGTACAAATTGTGAGGCAGTTCAGCCTCTCAAGCTTTGCCCAGCTGCAGTGCCTGGGACCGTGGTGGGCACTCTCCCACTCCATGCTGTGTCATGCTCTGCCTTGCTGATGTGCACCTTCATGCCAGGCACAACCCCAGGATGCAAGCCATGGTCCACAAACAGAACACAGGAACTGGGCAAGACCAAGCTGGGAGCCTCCTCATCCAGCCGGAGGTGCCATTTCCCAAAACTCGATCTAACCATGTACTAATCCACAGGCTACTAATGCTTCCCATTGTTTCGCTCCTCTTTCTTCTCCATAGTACTTCACTATGCACCATCCTGCCTTTGTCTCTCAATAGCCATGCAAAACAGTTGAGTATGAACTGCCCATTATGATGCCCCAATTTTCTTTCTTTTCTTTTTCTTTTTTTTTTTTTTCCGAGACAGAGTTTTGCTCTTTTTGCCCAGGCTGGAGTGCAATGGTATGATCTCAGCTCACCACAACCTCCGCCTCCCCAGTTCAAGCGATTCTCCTGCCTCAGCCTCCCAAGTAGCTGGGATTGTGGGCATGCACCACCATGCCCAGCTAATTTTGTATTTTTAGTAGAGACGGGGTTTCTCCAAGTCGGTCAGGCTGGTCTCGAAATCCCAACCTCAGGTGATCTGCCTGCCTCAGCCTCCCAAAGTGTTGGGATTACAGGCGTGAGCCACCGCATCCAGCCATCATACCCATTTTCTGACATGAAAACTGAAGGCCAGCTATAGAATTGTCCAGAATCACCTATGAGTCCAGGCAGAGCTAGAAGGGAGTTCAGATCACTCTCCCTACCCCACTCCTCTTGCCATGAAACTTCAAGTAAGAAACAGGTTGTCTCATCAATATTAAGTAAGCTCTAAAGGTTTATCAATTATACCTGGAATTAGAAGATGTATTAACACAGTACCAATAGCTACTACATAATTTTATGTTTGCCCATCAAAAATACTTGGTCTACTGATTTTGTATCTCAATATTCACTACCCTTCAGCCTTCCCCTAATTACATTTTAAATATGTATACATTATATAGAGAGAGAGGCACATATACATATTCCTTCTAGCTTGCATATCTTCATCCTACTGCCTCTCTGATTCTTTTCTCCACTGAACACTTGAGAGTATCCTGTCCTCAGCTACACTACCTGTCAATTACTCCCAAATTCTCACAGTCCCCTTCCACTCACCACCCAAATGTAACTGTTCTCCTGAAGACAGATGACCAGTTATTCTCTGATCTCCAAATTCTCCTTTCAGCCATCATTTTCTAGCCCTCTTTGCAGCATTCAGAGTGTTAGCAAATGTTGGCTTTTGAAATTCCTTCCTTCCACATTTTAATATCACTAGATTATCCTGGTATCATTTCTCCATCATTTCCCAGCCCAACAGATAAGGGAGGAGCCCAGAGCCAAGGATGGAAGTGTGGGAGTAGCAAGGGGCTTTAGAAAAGATGTCGCAAAGTCTGAATCTCAGATAGATTGATCTGAAATGTGTGGGAAAAAAATGTGACAGGCAATGCAAGGGCTGTTTAGCTGTGTTTGGGCAAGAAGAACAAGGCTGTGAACAATGTTCTCATATTAACAGATGGCAGGTAGACAGGAGAGCTGCTCAGCATCTGCTTTGCTTGATGTGTACCAGGAGAAATGCTATTTGAATCAGAAGATGTGGACCAGGAATTATAAAAAGAATGAAGGAAGGGAGGGAGATGACGGGAAGGGAGAAACTCAGGATGCTTATGAAAATAATCAGCACCCTGATAGTTTAAAATGATTTATTTTTTTTCAAAACATAGTCTGTATTAGCCATTATGTGGAGGTGGAGATGTTGCTTTTTGCAGACAATGTTTACAAAGAACTATTACACACGTGCCAAAGCGTAAGCAGCCTAATGCAGACACAATAAATGCTGTGCTGTTTCACTGAAGGGAAAGATCTCCACCACTAAAAAAATTAGGGAAGCTGTCATGGGATTCCAGTCCCATGATTCTGAAGGATAACATTTTAGGGTTCTGAACAAAATTTTTCCAGACATAACCCCAAGATCTTTCTGGATAACCTTTGAACAATCAAATGTAAATTAGAGGTGTTAGAAAATGATTGGTCCCTGACTTACTATGGTTCAACTTAGGAGTTTTTGACTTTACAATGGTGTAAAAATGATATGCATTCAGTAGAAACTGTATTTTGAATTTTGATCTTTGTCTGGGTTAGTGATATGTGATCCAGTACTTTTACATGAAATACTCAACACCTTATTATAAAATAAGCTCTGTGTTAGTTTTGCCCAACTGTAGGCTAGGGTAAGTGTTCTGAGCACGTTGAAAATAGGCTAGGCTAAGCCCTGATGTTTGGTAGGTCAGGCATATTCAATGCATTTTTGACTTAATTATATTTTCAATTGATGATGGGTTCATCAGGAGGTAATCATAAGCCAAAGAGCATCTATACCCTGGACCCATTTTCAACAACAATAGATTAATTCTGGACATTATAGATTGAAATAAGTTAGTTGAGGTTATAGAAAGGATGTTTTGTGAGCAATCAGGGAATGGAAGGGACCACCAGGGGCCCAGACAAACTCCATTTGCATTTTCACAGGGCTGATTAATAAGGGTACACCAGGATGTAGCTGAAAGCATGGGCAGGCTGATCCAATCTTGGAGGCCACATACATCCTGGTGGGGAAGCTAATGTATTTATTAGAGGGACGAGTCCACATTTTAAGAGATTTTGGAAGGCTTGAACCAAGAAGATATAGTTTAATGGGAATAATTGTGAAGTCTTCTATAGAAGTTGTAAAAAAAAATTCATTTGCAACACGTATAATGAGCATTGCGCTCTCCCTAGTGTGCTAGAAGATCAAGAATTACCAGCGTCTTTCTCAGCCCCATTTAATAAAGAAATAAAAAAAGTCACAAGCCTTTCAAAGAAGAGAGTCCCAAGTAGGGAATTAATTACCTAGAAATCATTCCGTATTAGGAGTGGCTGAGAAAATTAGAGAATGTAACCCAGAAAAGAGAAAGCTGAGGCCAAGCAGGGGAAATGCAACTACGTAGAAATATCTGAACAGCTTGCAAATGACTTCAGGTTAAAATTACATCAAGGAATTTCTGCACAAGAAAAGGAAGATGTCTCTCACAATTAAATGTGTCCTCAGGAAATCTCTGTGTAACTTCACTATGGATCAGGGACAGGACTGTGCCCAAAGGGGCCAAGAGAAAGACAACCCGAAAACAGGTGGGCACAGTATGAGCTGGGAAGGGCTGTCTGAGATATAAGGCAGAGGTCCAGGGAAGCAGAGGGAACCGAAGCTTCAACCCTGCCTGCTGGGCATGGGAGGGTACACGGAGCAAGTTGCGTCTGCATGGGGTGGTGGGGACAATGGAGGGTTTTGCACTAGCAAAGTCTTGGGCTCTTTGCAGAAAGTGGCAAGTGCAGGAAACTCAGAGAGAGGTTGGAGGTTACAAGTGAGCGGCAGCAGAGCCAGATGACAGCTTGGACCAGCACGGAAGGTGGTTCTCTGTGCTAATGAGGACTGTTGCAGTGAGGTCCCTTTGAAGGTTTCAAAGCACAGATATCACTCAGTAAGATGGATTCCAGGTCTTCACCCTTCCTGCAGTGTGGGTATCAGTGTTGGGCACACCAGCAGTAAGGATGCTGACTAATACGTGAGATTAGGACTGAGAAGAGAAAAAACAAAGCTTCCCCTGGGGACATGCTGGCTGGGAGAGACCTGCAGACCTGGAAGGCAGGAGAATACTGGGAGGAGAGGAAGGACGCTAGGTGTGCAGCAGGAGCACCGACCCCAACTCTGGATTCATGCAGACAGAGAATATGTGTACGTCTGTGTAAGACATTGTGAAAGGGATTCCAACATTCATTAGGTGGCCATCTGAAAAGTCTGTATTGCTCTTAAGATTCTGTGATTCTGGGACTTTAAATTTTTTTCTTGGCTTGTCTCAGACTCTCTTCTCACCCTCAACAAAAGTGTGTCCCAGATGAGATTTTGCCGTCTTCTTTTTGCACTCTCGCTATGGGGATATGAAAAACACCCAGACCCTCATCTCAGCCCCAGCATCTTTCCAAATTTGATTCCAAATTTGCCTCTGAACAGCCTCACCTAATGTCCCCCGACATTGAAACTAGACAAGTCTCTCCCCAAATTGCTGCTTCCATGTTGTTCTAGACCATTCCTGTCACTCATGTTACTACATCCAGCTCTGCATATCCCAGATCTTGCCCTTTTCCTGGACTCCCTGCAACCCCTCCTTGTCCCACTGTACACCTGGTAGGACTCTGATTCTTACACATTTCCTCTATCTTCACATTATAATGTTACCCACATAACCCCGGCTCTCTTCTGTAATGCCCAGAGCCTCTCACTTGGACTAAGGACTAAGAAGCTTTCAACAAGTCCCAGGCCCCCACCTCCACATTCAGAGCATTCTGGCTTGCCTGGTGGATGCTAGTTCACAGCACCCACACCCATCCACCACCCGCCTCTGCCCTCCTTTTTCCTCTCAGCTTTCAGGTCAGTAATACAAAGTCACATCTCCTTAGCTCTTTAATGTCTAGACTATGCACCAGTCCAGACCACCATCCTGGCAACTTCTCTGTCCAGTCAAATTGACCTAGTCTTTACTTTTCTCAAATGGGCTCATAATTCCGATGCATGTGAATTCTCTGCGTGGAGCATACTGCCCGTTCATGTCAAAGCTCCCCACATCCCATGCTCCTTTAAGGTGGGGTGTTGGGTTGACCCAAACGGCTTTGGGCGTCTAGACCTGTGAAAGACTTTAGCCATGGGGAGGATGCCTGCACGTGGCAGCCAAGAGAGGTCTGCCGTCGGCATGGCAGTCATTGCGGGGAGCACTTTTCTCCCTGCTGGACTCTGCAATTCCTCAGTACATTGCCATGAACAGCTCATAGGAGAGAGCTGTGATGACTGACCGAGAATAGGAAAAGGAGAAATTATTGTGGTGGGCAGAAGGAAGACAATTGAGGCTGAGAACTCTTCCAAGTGTGAACTGAAGTGGGATGTTTACTCCTTGAATTTGTTTCCCCCTTTTTGCCTGTAGTCCCAGCTACTCGGAGAGGCTGAGGCAGGAGAATGGCGTGAACCCGGGAGGCGGAGCTTGCAGTGAGCCGAGATTGCGCCACTGCACTCCAGCCTGGGCGACAGAGCGAGACTCCGTCTCAAAAAAAAAAAAAAAAAAAGAGTATTGTACCAGCCACTGCTTGGTAGTTCCGTGGAGCTAATTAAGTCCAAGCTTCTAGCGTTGTATGTATGTATATATATATGTGTGTGCATGTATATGTATATATATATATATATACACACACACACACACATGAAGTATATATAAGCATATATATATATATACTTTGTAAGTGTTAAATCGTTCAGGGAAAGAGGAAATTCATTATATTTACTGTGTCTTTGCAGATAAAGACATGAACTGGGAAATCCAATGCTATTTTGCTTTCTTTTCTTTGCTGTGTGGGTGGAGTAGATGGGCCCTGTTTCATTTCCCAGGCTGAACCCATCTGTGCACAAAATCAGGCCCCATCTTGGGGTTACCATTGGGACTGGCCAACCTAACGAACTAAGCTTGGCTCATGGCAAGGACAGCCTCTACGTGGTCATTCTGTGACTGTCCACGTCTTTCAGAAATAGCATGCCGCCCACTGTGCAGAAACTGACTACGTTTAATTGTCAGCCCCCAAAGGCATGAGATGGAAATGCTCCCACATACGTATTCTTTCACTGCAGAGCTGGTCGCACCGTCAGCTGAGTCCATTTCCAGAAAGTTCTGTTCATTGAACACTATACTTAGTTAGCATCAAGACTTTTTAGAGAGCAATGAAATAAAAACAAAAAGAAGGTTTTTGTGCTCTAAGTAAGGAAACATTCATTTTTGCCAGGACCAAACGTGTAAAAAGAATAAATTATATTTTAAGGGAAACGGGAATTTCAAAATAACACCACCAAAAAAAGGGATTTTTTTTTCCTACACTTTTAGTCAGGATTCCTTCTATCAGGAGTGGTAACCCGGTCTTGGTAAACAATGTGCTCAGAGGAAAAAAAAAAATAAACATCTAAGTTTCCAGGAACTTTTTTTGAGAGGGATCTCCCTGTCGTCAGGCTGGTGAATGGCACGGATCTCTGTAAAAGTCCCACCTCCGGTTCACACGATCCGCCCGCCTCGGCCTCCCAAAGTACTAGGATTACAAGCGTGGGCCACCACGCCCGGCCAACATTTATATTTCATTTATACAATTCTTTGGCCAACCCGAGGAACTCAGAGCTCTATAATAATGCCACTTACTTCTGATATTTTGATAACAAAAAGCATAGGTTTGTTCAACGTAGATGATATACCCTCAAAATGTTAATTTTCTGACTACTGAAAATAAAATTGGATTTCCTAGAAGTGACCGTAGTTTGGAATAAAACATATAGTAGATGTCTGAGAATGTTATAATCATAGGATAGTTATGTTGATCTTTTTGTAATTAAAATAAAATACATTTTAAAAGTCCCATTTAGAAGAAATAAGGACTCCATGAAACTCTAGGTCATTAGTAGTGATCTGGGTATATGACTGTGTTTCAAAATGACTGTTGTGATCTGACTATAGAGTATTTGTCATAAATGCCTAAGTGAATGCTAATGAGTTATTTACCATGTACTAATGTTAACTTTCTTTCCCCAGATGCAAAGAGTTTAGCTGAAATGCTCATGAGGTAAGAACAAGACCTAGCACCCCAGATATCATGTTTGAAAGAACAATTTCCAACTTGCCTTGATGATTTCTTTTTTTTTAATAATGGCAATCTGAAATTGATAATGTCTTTTCTTTTTAGAAAAGAATGTAATTTCCTATACATTCCAAAATATCCATGTAATGCATAGCTGAAGGTGTAGATGAAAATGATATATTTGTAGACATGCCACAGGTAGTTGTCTTGTTGGCTGGACACAACCAATAGAAGGCTTCCCATTAGCCTGGGAACAGAGGCACATAAAGAGGAAGTAGCTTTAGTTTTGCCTTCATCTGAATTTACTACTGGTGAGGTCAAGCCTTCTTTCTAACAGAATCATCCAAGTTAAAAGAAAAGCACAAAAGGAATGTGCTGTGTCCCATGTTCTTCAAAGGCTCTGGGTCTCCATCAGCACCCTCCACCAGGGCACCCATCAGCTCCTCTTACCTCTGTCTGTTCACTATCTATTCTGGAAGTCACACCCTTCATAGTTCATCCTCGTGTTAGGAGTAGCCAGCACAGTAGTTGCCCCATTCATAACTGTGGAGAGTGGTTATTGAATAAGTACGAGAATGTTCACAACGTGGAAGACAGAAATGCATCCTTCACAGCTTTCCTTTCACACGTCCACAGGCTTGTGATCGGCAAAGCTGTGACAAGTGTGTTGCTTTCACGTCCCCAAACTCTATTTTCCACCCAGTCCCCCTCTTCAAATGTTCAGTTTTCTTGTGCTGTCCAACCTTTTTACTCTGTAAATACTGGAACACTCTGATATGAAGCATTTACACATATGGATTAATTGCCTGACGTGTTACCTCACCCTGATATTTGCATTTTAGGCCTTTCATATTGCAATGATTACATGAAAAGTGAAAAAGGAAAATCAGAGTCTAGGAAATGAGTAGGGAAAATGTCAAGGACTCCGATGGTGAACTCAACATTGCCATTTTAGGATGATTTACGTGGGAGAGAAAGAGGGTGGATCTAGGACCTCTTCCCACTCCCATCACCAACACATTTGGCTGTGACTTCCTCCTCCATCTATACATATAAAATTAGTACTTTTTTGTAATTTAAAAACTTCCCATGTTCCATATCACTAGTATCTTTGAAGACCGAAGGCAGTAGTAGAATGCCACTGGCACACAGATTCCATCCTACAGACATTTCGTTTGGCCATACTGCATTTTAAAACAATGTGAATCATAGGTAAAACAATGATATGAAGGATAAGTCTTTTCCTTTTTTTTTTTTCTTTTTCTTTTTGAGACAGAGTTTTGCTCTTGTCGCCCAGACTGGAGTGCAATGGTGTGGTCTTGGCTCACTGCAACCTCTACCTCATGGGTTCAAGCGATTCTCCTGCCTGAGCCTCCTGAGGAGCCGGGATTACAGGCGCCTGCCACCATGCCTGGCTGATTTTTGTATTTTTAGTAGAGACAGGGTTTCACCGTGTTGGCCAGGCTGGTCTCGAACTCTTGACCTCAGGCAATTCGCCCGCCTCGGCCTCCCAAAGTGCTGGGATTACAGGCATGAGCCACCGCAGAAGGATAACTCTAAAATACATTTGTTGTGACTGATCTGATGATCTCATCTGTTGGTGCCATCTGCCAAGATTAGGAAGATAGAGGCAGGCTATGAACTTTTGATTTTTTTGGAACGTAGGTTGGGAGGAGGTATTGATGGGAATAAAAAGACCTATTTGGGTCATGTTGAATTTGGGATTATTTTTAAGGCATCCAGAGGAAGTTTTTAAGGCATCCAGAGGAAGTGTCAGATAGACAACTGGTAGCAGAAATCTGGGAGCTCAGAGGAAAAGCAAAGATGCAAATTCCCTGTACAGTATCTCCTTCCTTAAGGGGTACTTCATCACATTTCCAGGAGAAGATTACAGAAATTGCATGAGATGCCTTCAGCCCATGCTCTTTGTTTGTGTGACATTTATGGGTCACAGGGAACACATCCAAACACACATGCACTTGTGTTGAGCAGATCTGATAAAACATATGCAAAACAAAGAAGTCAGAGTCACTTGACTTGTAATAACTGATCTACCTAATAAAAGAAAGTGTCAAAGGCAGACTTTAAAAATATGAATTAGTTGATGACATTTAAAATAAGGAGATTTCACATAAAATTTGGCTTTCTGATTTCTCTTGAAAATGTCCTGGCCGTACTAGCACTGCTGAGGTGATGGAGGTAGGCACAGTGCCCCTTTAGAATGGCGTGACTTTTGCTCACCACAGCAGCCCCCACCCCTACCCCACCCCTGGCCTGCTTCACCAGTCCAATGAGCAGGGCTCCTGCAGCCCCCCAGAGAGCTTCTCCTCCCCTCAACTGTGCTCTGCACAACCTACCCTGGCCCCCTCCCCTATCTACTCCCAAACTGTAAATCATGCCTTTGTCTAGAGGCTGTGAAACTGCGGGCTATATTTTCTGACATGTTCAACATTTGTTCAATTCGGATGATTTGCTTTTTCACTTCTCCTGATATTCTAGAGTACATTCCTACTCCTTCTCCCTAGCCTCTGAGAAAGACATTAGCAAGCATTCTCTATGAATAGGGCAGTTGCTGTGGTTGCAAGACCATCTGTTGATAAGAGGAGGAATTAATTATGGTCTTCCTATTGCCAGTTACCAGCATGAATTAGGAACAGTAAAACCAGTAATCACAACCACTTATGATAGTTACCGTGGTTTTCCTTCAAATGGTCAAAGTGATTGAAAAGGAAGAGAATTTTCAAGCTCCTCAAATAGGTGGATTTGTATGGGATTAATTTAGAAGTAAAAGCAAAGCTTTTACCCATGAAAGGTTGGTTCAATCTAAGTTTGGCAGGTGAATGGGCCAAGTAAACAAAAACCTCATTACCTAACTGGTCAATTTAGGATCAGCCATACTTGGACATGGCCCAGGGGGTCCAGACAAATCATGTCCACTGGCAGAGAGAAAGATACTGAACAGCTACCCCTGGTCTGTGCTGCTGTTTTCTCTGGAAGTCAAAGGAACTGGCAGCCTGGTACAGTGAGAATACGAACCACAAGTCTATGTTCTAGGCCCCAGGTGGCCACAAGCTGGTTTTTAGATCTTAGCAGGTCATTTTACCACTTTGTTTTCCTTACCTAAAAAATAAAAACAAAATAAAAAATTCAACATTGTTTCTAGCTTTATCACTCCACATTCTGTGTTCTAGATGGATGTAACATTTATTTTTCAACCATTTTCTACCAAGAAGTATCTGCGTATTTCAGGGAGATTAGCTGAGGGCCAGGCCAGGAAGGTAGATTGGACAGCAGAACATGCCCACTCAGTCTAGGTCCCCAGGGATCCCTGGCATGGCAGGGCTGGGCTTCACGCTCCTAGATATCCACCTGTTCCACCCATGCACATCCCCCCAGAGAAGAGAGAGAGACTGCATCCCTCACACCCAGACAGAAAGACTGTCCTTTTGTATTTTTGTGTAAGATTTTTATTTTTAAAAAACAGCCTTCTAAGAGGTGCTTGCTCTAAAGCGATAACTGTATACTGTAGAGAGCTAACATATATAATGTTTAAGGTCCAGGAGTCAGTATTAGTGAGTGAGTTGGGTGTAAGCAGAAAAAGGTTCAAATGGAATGAGAATGGTCAAATTAGTTTAGCTTTTTTGATGTTCATATTTTTGTACACATAATAAAAAAATCTCTACCCTAGTGTTATAATGAGCTATGCTCCTAACAGTCCCATAGTCATTGTACATTTAAGGAATGTTCTGTGTCATATTTGAGAGGATGATGGACTATTTATTAAGACTTTGAAGAGTGGCAGTGGCTGCAAATAATTGATTGGCTAAGCTGGGAAATTCTCTGCCCTGTGAAACCCTCTCTGCTCTCCTCTTCTTCTCATTTTAATCAAACAACCAGATGGCAAATAAATGGATGGTTGAAGATTATAGCTCAATAATAACTAATACGTTTAGCATGATCCTATGCCATGCAAAAAAGATGCAATTTTTGCTTCCACAGTGAAAACATTTGGACTCTTTTTCCAGGTTGCAAATGAGGTTTGTTCAAATCACTTTTTTAAGGTTTGCTGCCATTCTAATGACCAATTGTTATCATTTTTGAGGTTCACAGAACACAGAGTGATAAATGTAAATGTAACAATAGATTGTCAAAAATGACAGCAAATATTAAGTAATGAAATAACTTAGTTGGAATCCAATGACCTTTTAGAAAATGACAGCAAATATTAAGTAATGAAATAACTTAGTTGGAATCCAATGACCTTTTAGAATATTAAGTAATGAAATAACTTAGTTGGAATCCAATGACCTTTTAGAATGAGAAGGATATTATTGCCTCAAAACAAAGTCTTGGGGACATCTCACTCAGCACACATTGTGCCCTCAAAATAAATCAATGTGAGGATTTACTTCACAGATATTTACTGAGCACCTACTTTGGCCATATACTGTTCTAAGTTCTAGGGAGACACAGGAAACAGAACAGGTGAAGAAAACCCCAGTGGAGCATATTTTCCAGTGAGAGAGGCAGATAATGGATAAGATAAATCAACTAAGTGTATGCTACAGGGTAGTAAGTGCCAAGGAGACAAAATTAAACAGAATGGGGAGAGGACACATGAGACATCCCCATCGCAGGGCCAGCCTGGCTCCACTGGAAAGATGGCATCTGAGTCGAGCCTTGCAATGAGGGAGCCAGCTATGCGGGTTTTGGGGGTAGCAGGGGAAGTGTGTTCTAAACAACGGGAACAGCCAAGTGCAAAGAGAAAGAAGAACTGTGAGTCCAGCTGGGTGCAGTGGCTCACACCTGTAATCCCAGCACTTTGGGAGGCTGAGGCGGGTGGATCACGAGGTCAGGAGATCGAGACCATCCTGGCTAACAGGGTGAAACCTGGTCTCTACAAAAAATACAAAAAAGCCAGACGTGGTGGTGGGCACCTGTAGTCCCAGCTACTCGGGAGGCTGAGGAAGGAGAATGGTGTGAACCTGGGAGGCGGAGCTTGCAGTAAGCTGAGATCACGCCACTGCACTCCAGCCTGGGCAACAGAGCAAGACTCCGTCTCAAAAAAAAAAAAAAAAAAAAAAAGACTGCAGTGAACTGTGATCACACCACTGCACTCCAGCCTGGGCAACAGAGCAAGACTCCATCTCAAAAAAAAAAAAAAAGACGACTGCAGCGAACTGTGATCGCACCACTGCACTCCAGCCTGGGCGACAGAGCAAGACACTGTCTCTAAAAACAATTAGCTTCTGAATCTCAAGGCTTGTCGGGCCATTTTCTGATAGTCTTCTGAGGAGGAAGAATTTACCTCCAGCCTTGGTCGTCCTGGTTCGCAGAGTTGAATCATGTTCTAAATCTTGGTGCCAGCCAGTTGCAGTGGTTCACAGCCATTATTTAGCCTGCTTCCTGTGGCAGTCTGGTAGCAGACCCCTTATTGTTGTTTAAGTATAGCCTGCAGTTGGTGTTCATCGCTATTTAATAGAGCAGCCGCTCACTGCCTCATAACTATTCATGAAGAGCAGAAGGCATTAGCTCACACTTCTATTTTTGGTGCAAGGACAAGCTCAAGTCCCTAGTGAGGTTTCTAAACAGATCTTTGGGATATTCACAGAGGAGTAGTTTCCCATATGTTTTTGTGGAAATATAGCTTGTCTAAGCATGCTGTAAATGCAGCGCCCCAAGTAACCAAAATGCTTTTCATTTTATTTGATTATTTGAATTTTGTCATTATTCTCTTTTTAAAAAAATCAATAAATGACAAGTTAGTTAAGTCAGTAATTTGAAAGAGCATAGAGACCATGTGAAAAATCAGGACAAAACGTTTGAATTTGGGCTCTGCATAATTAGCATGATGTAGGTACATAACCCAGTTCCTCATCTGCAGAGCAAGAAATCTGGTTCAAGATCAAGTCCTAAGTAGGAATGTTGCACCTTTCAGAAGTTGTCTTTTTCATGGGATAATTTGCTTTCACTCAAATGAGGAGTATACGTGGATCTCATCAGGCTAACATCTAAGGGGGTACTTGAGTGACCTTCACTTTGGGATAATTAAAGTTCTGTCCACCACTTGGTTTAAGAGTAGATGAGTCCTCATTAACAAGGAAGGATCAGTGGAGGCAGAGCCCTGGGACTTGGGGTGAATGGCTCGGTTAGAGGGGAAAGCATTTAAAATGTAGCATTGAGTATTCCTATTTTGGTCCCCATTAAAAGTAACACAGAGGTAAACCATCACTGAGTTAACTAGGCTCCAGAAATCTTTCTCAAAACCAGTGTTAACAACAATTGAGCTGGATTGATGGATGCCATAGATTATGCCATTGATTGGATTATCCAAGTGACTGCTGCTTCTTAGAGGATGCTTCAGTAAATACTATTTGAACATCTAGTAAAGTCTTATTATTCTGTAAAGACTGAACAACCACCCTTCTAATGTGGATTGCTAAGTATGGTCTTTATTGACTTTTTTAGATTTTTTTTGCAACGTGGAGATTCTTTTTTAACTGCAGGCTATAACTGAATACAATTCTACCATGCAGTTTTACTACTTATTTTCATTTACTTTTAGAGAACAGCTCACTCTAAGAGTAATTTTCTGGTACACAAATTTTGAGATTCAATTATGATAGTAATTGCTTTTCTCTATTCTGAAATGTACTATCAGTTAGGAAAACTAATGTCAGGGAAGCTAACAAGGTTTGTGATTTGCTTCTAGAGCAAAAATAAAATGACACCAGAGATAAATACAAGTCCATTAGTAAAACTCCCGTCTGACAAACAGCTGGTGCATGTGCTTTTTCCCCCACCATCTTTGGAATGTCTGGTGCCTTATTCCTCACCACCACTGGAATATCTCACATCTGACAAATGAAAATGCTGTTGATTTTTAATTGCTTTTCATTTGTTTCATTTAGCATTTACACAAGAAATGAGCTCTTTCTAAAGATTCTATTGATAGATGTAGAGCCAATCTCTATTGACAATTTGTATTTTCTGAAACTCCCCAACCAGCTGAAATTTAATATTAATAAATAACATTTGAATGAAGGAAACATTTTCATAGTATGTACTTTTTCTGTTCCCCTCCCCACAAGGTATTTGTATATTTAGACAATAAACTAAGTTGGTATACAGGTGCATGCTGGTAGAATGTTAACACTGAACTGGATTTGTTAATGCATTACCCCATTTTATTCCCAGTAAGAATACCCGGACTTCAGATACATTAAGCAAGCAACAGCAGACCCTGCGAATGCACATCGACATACCCAGGGCTCAGCTTTTGATTGAAGAGAGAGACACGATGGAGACCATCGGTAAGGTGCCCTATTTGCCACTTTACACAAAGTGGCTGCCACAGCCATGCCTTCTCAATCCAAACACCAGGGTGTGAGAAATATTAGACAGGAGAGTGTGTTGAAGGCTACATGAGTACAAAAGCTAGAAGGTAGAGAATTGTTCTTGTGAAGAAGAATAAGTACCAGCAAATGTGCAGAAAATTTGACTTATATATACCACCATGTATGCCAATATGCCAGTCATTTCCAGGCATTTGGGACAGAAATCCCCCAGCTCTGATCCATTTGGGATCTTTCCAGGGGAGGCTACGGATGCCACTCCAAGGAATAAACATCTGCAATCGAATACACATCAATCCAGAAAGCCTGCACTCTAAAGCCACAGGTTGAAAATCCACTCTGTGCCCCCCTCATCAACTCTGATAATGCAAGTCTTCATTAAAGAAAACTTTTAAACTGTACTTAACACTTAAACAAACACATGTCTTTGTACAGGGTATCTTCCCCCACACCAGTGCCCCAGAAACATCCTGCAGCTGTTTCCCCAGCAGCACTTTGGGAAAAACACCAGGGCCCTAGTTTTAGGGTTTCAGAACAGCCACCTGGAGGTTTTCTGGCTTGTTCACCCTTCCCAGCCTCTTTCCACCTGAAGTCCATTACCCCACACTGCCTGTCTCGATTATTCTATTTATTCCAGAGTGAAATACCTTATATTTCCTTTCCAATAATAATGAGAAGAATAGCTAACATGTATTGAGAATTCTGTAAATGTCACATAGTTTTTATAAGCACTTCATGTGCATTACTTAATTCAGCCTTTCAACCAACATATGAAAGAAGTCTTGCTTTTGTAACCAAGATGTAGAGGGTCTATGTAGCTTTCCAAGGTCACGGAGACAGGCGCAGAACCAGGTTCCCCACCTGGCCACACTCACCACCATGCTGTCTGTCTCCAGTGACAGCTAGCACAGCAGCAGGCCACCTGCTTCCACACCAACAGGCTGCTTCCAAAAAACCCTCAACCAGAAGTTATCCAAACTTTTGAGTGCCCATGGAAACACCCTGAGGCAGGCTCCGAGGCTGCCTCTTTTCAAACCTGGCTGTGTTTGTTTTGGAAGGTGTTTGCTGGCGTGAGTCCCAGGGCAACCCTTTCTTGTGGTCTGGATAAACTGCCTGACTCTCAGCACATAGCCCAGCTGCCTCCTGCAGGGAAGGCAGTGGTAAGAGGCCAGGTGGGCAGAACACCTCCTCCATCAACCCTCGCCCTTCTGCTGCCGCACCCACCACTGGAGACATCTTGACCTAATGGCTCCTAAATTCTAAGGCCTGGGTTCTTCTGGCTGAAGTCACATTTGGTCCAGGCATAGCAGCACTTAAAGAAAGATTGGTCAAGGGCCAAAGTGGCTCTTGATCAGCTAACTTCAGTGAAACACTTCAGTTAAACCATGTATGTGAGGTGGCACTACCTGCCCTAAAGTACACAAGATTTTGTTAGCTTGCTTATATCAGGACAAGGGATAGGCTACTATGTTTTGCTTTTGATTATCTTTTTTTGGGAAAGGAGAAGGTATACCTGGAATCTCCTTTGTTTCACCCAGTAGATTGGGCATTAAAACTAAAAATTTCCTTTGAAAAAATTTCAAAAATCAGAATGTAATTCCTTTGACCATGTAATTTTATAAGCCCTTTATATGCATTATTTAATTTAACCCTTCCAGCCAACATAAGAAAAGGTTCTTTTGTAACAGAGACGTAGAGCGGTTACATAGTTTGTGGAGGTCACCATGGTTATATAACACGGTTACAATATTTGCTAAATGCGCCTCACTAGACAATAATGCTACATATGGTTATGAAAATAGATAGCTAGGCAGATGCCATGAGTGGTCTGTGGCCTTCCAAGAGCTGGTCACTGGGGGCTTAACACCAGAGAAAGCCTGCCAGTCATTTCCATTTGTAAAAATGACCCTTAGCCAGAGATCCATCCCAGTCCATGCAGGATCACCTACCAGCAAGAGCCCTTGACCTCCTTGTGATGCCTGACAATTGGTCGATGGCATTTTCTAATTACTGGGAAGTGGAACTGTGGTGCTTCAAAATGCGCTGGGCTCTGACCACAAGAATCCAATATTACAGTGACATTAATTTCCAGCTAGAATGAATGGTTAACTTCATGATCAGACAGGCGCCCAAAATTTTCCATGAAAAGTGTGTAACCTAGCCCCACAGATCATCTGGTGTGATCTAAAAGGGCCTGCCTGCTAGAAACTGTGACACATCCCATCGTTAATGAAAAACAAATGTAGACACGGAGCCTCCCGTGCTGGGTCCAGTTGTAGGAAGTAGGAAGCTGTCTCTGTGGAAGAGCCACCCTCTTTGAGGAGTCGAGTGACCGCCATGGGGCCAGACCTCCAAGCCAAGCCCAGGCGCCTGCTGTGGTGCCAACCTCACCGCACCGTGCACTGGGATACTCACAGGCATCTTGGCAGCCTTTCCTCTATTTCTCTGCCAAGAAATTTTATTCTAACTTCGAGAGGCTTTCCTTCCCTGCCAGAGACTGAGTAATTGGATTTTGTAAGGTTCATTCTGTTCAGAGCCTTTTTTGGGCACAGAAGTCGAGCTGTGTTGTTTACGACTTTCGCATCCCTGTTGCAGTGTCAGGGCAGGCTGCAGCGTGGTCCCTGCTGACTGATAAACTCTTAGCAACAGCATCCTGGGCTGCAGTCTTTGAAAATTTATGAAAAATCTATATCCTAGCCAAAGTCTCCCTTGGAGTAAAAAAGCTCTTTAAAAAGTATGAAACACATCACAAGGTAGTAATGAGAATCCTGGCCCACCAAATAATGACCCAGCTCGAACAGCAGCTCCTGCTCCAAGCACTAAGATGCCCAGAACCCATCCAAACCCATGCTCTGGCCTCGCTCACCTTCAAGTGCCCACAGCAGTAGGACTTGGGAAGTCTGACAAGTGAATCATGTAGGAGAAGTCAGTTAATGGATGTTCTAGAGTGCTTAAGGCTTACAGGAGGTGGGAAGAAAAGGAACATACCTTGAGTCCTTTAAAATAGAGGAATCAATAAGCTCTGAAGACTGGCATGTTTTCTTCTATTTCCCCCCCCCCCCCCAAAACATTAGCCAAGTTCAGAATAAGAGCAAACCTCAGTAGAGAGAACTGCAGTGGCGATTTTCTAGTCCTGCAAACAGAGCTTCCCAGCAGCCAAAGGGAACCATCTTCATTGACAGCCTCATCACTGGTGAGGGGGCTGGCATTGCAGATGATGTCTCAGAGAAGCTTTTGACAAACACATAAATCCAGAGTTCAAATCAATGTTAACTTAATGAAAAACCAAGCCCAAAGAGAAAAGAGAGCTCCTTCTCTGCATGGTCATGGTTCTTCTTAGCTCATTGCTCCCAAAGCCAACCCCTAGGAAGAAGCTTCTATTCCTAGCACTCTAGAGTGATGCTAATTCAGTGCTTGAATTTGCAATCATTTTTGTCACTTTAGATGAGGCTAGTATTGTGGTTGTCATTAACAATAACACAAGTGCCTCAGGAGAGAAAAGGCCAGGGAGTGGTTGGAAGGGAGATAAACGTGTTTGGCTTTCTGTGTTCCCGCCATCCTGTAGATGATCGTTCCACGGTTCTGTTGACGGATGCTGACTTTGGAGAGGCAGCTAAGCAGAAGTCCCTGACGGTCACTCACACGGTCCATTACCAATCGGTGTCTCAGGCCACTGGGCCCTTAGTGGATGTTTCAGACGCTCGGCCGGGAACGAGTGAGTGGTCAACAACACTTAAAATGTGTGGGTGTTAACAATGCTGAAAACATAGTAAATGTTCTTTCTCTCTCAAATGAAAATGTGCGGCTTTTCATACCTACGCCTGAGAAACAAATGGGTATAATAACATCTCTAATTGGGATAATGAGCTGTTATTGATGGATCTTGGCTATTATTATGTCTGTTGAATTACTGTTAGTATTGGTTACTATAAAAAGTGCTAGAAATTTCAGGTACATGTATTTATTTTTTTAATTTAAGCAACACAGAAAAGGAAGAAGGTAATCCACATTAGTGTGTATCTGCTATATGCCAGTGTTGGGATAGAACGATGACGTCATGCACGTTATCTTTGCCAACAATCCTGTAAGATACCTACTCGTGAAGCAGGTATCATAGCCTCTATTCTGCAGATGAGAAAACTATAGCCTCAGATAAATTATGCAAACTGCATAAAGTTGCACACATAAGTAGTAAAACCAAGATTCAGCAACAGACCTGTCTATCCCCAAAGCTTATGCTTTTGCCCCTGAACACGCTATTTGAGAAAAATTATAATTCTGGTTAATGTGAAGATTATGTTGGATTTTGTCATTAATATTTGCATCCATAATATATGGAAACTAATTACTGCAATGAAGGTGAGTCCCCTAATATGTATCTAGAGCTTATTAGATACTCTTATTTCTTCATAATTGGAATCATTCCTACATCTCTTTAAAGACTGAGAAATTGATGTCCTGATTATTATCATTTTGGAAACTTTGATGTCTAGCTTTCAAATCTCTAATCAATTTCTTTGCAAAAATTTACATTCTTAGAATAGTGTGTTACTATTAGAAAAATAAATACTGTAACGTTAAAAGCTATTCTCCATAAATCCTAGCTTGGGAAGCATGTGCGAAATGCAGTGAGCTTTATGAAGTAAACCCGTTGCCTATGAAATAACATTGTAATATACAAAAAACAGTTTCAGCCGTCATTGAAATCCATTTACAAAATGTTTTCAAGAACATTCTACATTCTAAAGAAGTCTTTTACCTCTTCCTTTTGTCTAACCTTCTTCTCCCCTTTCTTCTTTGATCACATTAATACATTCTGAAGACATAAACGGGATATGAGTGGGAATTAGCTTTGCAAAGGGGTGTGTGCCAGAGCCTTACTCTTAAAAAATGATTCAGACCGGGTGCAGTGGCTCAATCCCAGCACCTTGGGAGGCCGAGGCGGGTGGATCACAAGGTCAGGAGATTGAGAGCATCCTGGCTAACATGGTGAAACCCTGTCTCTACTAAAAATATAAAAAATCAGCCAGCCTGGTGGCGGGCGCCTTTAGTCCCAGCTACTCGGGAGGCTGAGGCAGGAGAATGGCGTGAACCCGGGAGGCGGAGCTTGCAGTGAGCCAAGATCTCGCCACTGCACTCCAGCCTGGGCGACAGAGCGAGACTCCATCTCCAAAAAAAATAAAATGCTTGAAGGGCTTTGACATCTCTTCAGCCATTCGCTTCTCCCTTGTGAACTGCCTGGTGTGGCTTGCTGCTACTTCAAGACACTGCTCCAATGGGTTTAAGAGCCACTTTTTTGCTGCTAAATCAGAAAAGTTATAGATATTGAAAGGATTCGATTTTTAGAGCAATGCAGCCTTGGCTTCAGCATTCTGTTGGAAACGGTAGCAGAAGGGCAGGCAAAAGAGACAACAGAGCACATGCCCTGGTCTCGTTCTCCACCTTGACATGCATCAGAATCACCCAGTGCCTATTTGAAATATCAATTCCAGGCGTCCACCCAGAGATTCTGGCGTAGGAATCCGCATGGTAACAGTCACCCTGGGTAATTCGAATACTGGCTGTTTGGACCCCACATTGAGAAACACTGCCCCAAGGGTTAGAAATGTTTCCTGCATATAACGCAGCAGGGCAGGACCCCTCCGACACATCGGTTCTTCCTTCCAGGTAAAAAGCAACATGCATTTCTACTTCCCTTTCAATGGTCAGCTAGCAGCCAAGAATGCATAAAGCTAGTCATAAATAGTTAAGACAGGAGAAGCAGCAGCCCAAAACAAAAGCACTGGCAACCTTCCAGCTGCATGGTCAGCCCCAGAATAATGGGGAAGTTGATTTGTTGGCATGTAAAATATCAACAGAGACATGAACCGGAGTCACAGCAGATACCGTAAACCAGTGGTCAGCGAGTGCCAGGCAGGACGCATGTGGGAGGGACGTGTGTGTATCTCATGGTTATAAAGTTGGAAGCAGGGCTGGGAATGATAATGCGTTCATTCAGCACTCAAAAATATTTATTCAGGTTTCACTTTACATATATGGCTCAGTGCTGTGTGATGGAGATACACCATGAGTAAGATGCAAAAAGACATTCATTTCATTCTAGTCAGGGGGCAGACGTTAGACATGGAACTAAAGTAGTTTTCATTTCTCAGTAAGTCCTAGACAGAAAGAGAATGAAGCCCTGGTGAGTCAGTGGGCATGCGGAGCAGTGGGAGGGGCTCTCTTGGGTCCAAGTCATTCAGGAGGACTTCCAGTGAGGGGAAGACATGAAACAAGATCAGAGTCACAGCGGGAGCAGAGGGGGCAGCAGGGAAAAGCTCCCAAGGTTCCCCGCATGATGAGGATGGAAGTGGCACTGGAGCACAGTGAAAGGCAGGGAAAAGGTGAGACAGAGAAACAGATGTCCTCATCTTGCAGGGTCCCCTAAGCCAGTGCCTGGCAGGTGCATTTCATTCTGAGAGTGCTGAGCTGCTGACCCTGGGGCTTAGCCTGATGATCACAGGGAAACAAACACTACAGCTTATAGAACAATGTTTCTTTCCTGTGTGATGAATTTCACTAAATGACGTTTACCAACATCAAGCAAATCTACTCAAATGCATGCATCAGTCTCTGGTTCCCCCCTCACCCTCCAAAATGAGCTTATTCATTTAGCACTCGCGGAACCCTCTGTATTAGTAAAAGATCTTCTGGATCATTTTTTTCATTAAATCTTCCTCAAAAACCAGTGTGAGAGACTGACAACACTCCATGTTTTATTTAGAGTTAGAAATGATAGGTGACTGGCCCCACAGTGGGTTCAAGAGTCTGAAACCCATGAACTTTTTTTTTTTTTTCTTGAGGCGGAGTCTGGCTCTGTCGCCCAGGCTGGAGTGCAGTGGCCCAATCTTGGCTCACTGCAACCTCCACCTCTCAGGTTCATGCCATTCTCCAGCCTCAGCCTCCTGAGTAGCTGGGACTACAGGCACCCGCCACCACGCCCGGCTAATTTTTTTGTATTTTTAGTAGAGACGGGGTTTCACCATGTTAGCCAGGATGGTCTCGATCTCCTGACCTCGTGATCCGCCCACCTCGACCTCCCAAAGTGCTGGGATTACAGGCGTGAGCCACCACGCCCGGTCAACCCATGAACTTTCTGAAGCAGAGTCCCCCACTAGCTTCTTGCACCAGAGCTTCTCACCTCTGCCCAGGTGTTTATACCTCTGTGAATTCCATGGAGCAGGTTCTTCTCACCACAGTTTGGCATATTTGCAGAGATTCATTTGTATTCTGTATTTCCTCAGCTAGAGAAGACATCGTGATTCTATTTTATATGTTAGGACTGTGTTGTCATTGCAAGAACTCTTTAAGAAAAGCATCTAAAACATGTTGCTTGCGTACCAGAATGACTGCATGGTGGAAGTTATGTTTCTAGGCATTTTATTAGTTTGCCAGAGGGTTGCAACAGATTCTTATGAGGATGGAAGAAATCGTAACAATTTGCTATTTATCTCTGTCGGTGCTGAAAACACATCCCTTGGCTGGTTCTGCTGCACTGATTACTCCTCTTTCCTGTGGATTATAATACACTGGAAAACTAGAACTCTGTCCATGTCCTCATCCCCATACCAGCCACAGTGTCTGACACAGGCATGTAGTGGATAAGTACCAATCAGCCATCAAGTTCTGAGATCAGAACAATGGGAATGGAAAAGACAAGACATTGAGGCGTGTTTGCTGCATAGGAATCATGGGCAGGGCCAGCTGTGCCTGCCCCATGTGCCCGGAGCACTTGGGCACATTAATCTCATTCAAACTTCAGGACAGCTCTTAAGGTGGGTGATGACATCACCTAGCCTCAGAGACTAGGGGATTAGGCAGGTCTGACAAGGTCACTTGGCCAGCGACACAGCCAGGGAGTAGTGAATATGAACTTCCAGCCCAGGCAGCCTAATTCCAAAGCTCTCACTCTCAGTCATTCTACATGGCCTTTAGGTGGAGATACTACATATAGGATATGTAGAGACTAAAGAATAGACTTCACACATATGCACATTCAATGACAAGAGCTTACAACATGGACTTGAATCCTTATTGTTGAGACTTTGAAAGAAAAAATGCCCTCTGTCATCCAGGATGGGACTAGCAGTGGCCCTGAGGGAAATACCTGGGGTGGGTGAGGTGCATCCAGTGGTCCAGGATGTAATAAGTGCTAGATAAATATTTGTTAGTTACATGAGGGAGTGTTCAGATCTCCCAGTTTCATCCTCTCTCTGAGACAACTAGTAAATTCGTTATGTAAAGCTGGACCTCCACAACTGCAAGATATGGAAACCAATGGCACAGATGAAAGCAGATTAATACCACGATCACAGTACACATGACATGTTCTGTAACCCTATTATCTACAAAATCCTCTCTCATCCCAAACTCGGGATAATTAAAATAATCTGATTCAATGGGCAGAAGCTTAATTAGGGTTCAGACCCCATGTTGAAAGGCCATGAGCTATTTATATCCCGTGCCCTCCAACTCATGGGCTGCTGAGCAGGCATGATGCTTAATCACCGAGTTTTATTTATATTAGAATGCTGGGAGCCTAACAAAATACTTTCCATGAAGGGGCAGTAAATCCCAGCGTTTATTTGCTTAGTAGATGAGCTAGTAAGTTACACAAAAAAGGCTTCCTGTGGAATCCAAGTAAAAATTATATTTTAGCTGCTATCTTAGGCATTATCATACAGCAGAGTTCAGTTCAGGTACAAAACAATGGCTCCAAAAACCAAATTATTAAAAAATAAATGTGTCAAATACCCCAGTATTCTACATACTGAGGCAATGTTGACCCTAGGATGCCTGCCTAGCGCAGAACAGAACTGAGGGCTGTGGTTTAAGGAAACTAATATCATGACCTAAATTTTCAACATTATCAGGCCACCAGTAAAACTGTCCTCATCTAGAAAAAAAAGAGATTATGAACAAAATTAACTTGAAAAGAGACCAGGCTTTGAATCAAGGCTGACATGTGCGACTTTCCCATGGAATTTTCCAAGTAGGGTGATCTCAATGAGGAAAGGGGCTATGACAGTGAAGATCTTTGCCCCACCATTGGGGAGTGAGCTCAAGCAGAAGAAACGAGGGTCAAGGTTTGGGAGATTGGAGGAAATAATTGTATCCTTGAAGTGGGACTAGCAAACTACACCCCCCAACCACCCCCCAACTTCCATGCCAGAAGTAAACCTGCTCAGAATGAGCTACAACAGTTGTAGTTGCAAGAAACTTAAAGACGAATAAAAACGAGAATTTTCAAAAACTTATGTAAGGGACTGGGTAATTTTCTGGAAAAAGACTCATTAGCATTTAAATAACAAGCTTCACTTATTTAAGCTCCACTTATCAAGTCGATAGTGCCTGGAAGACATTTAGCCTCTTCCCCATCATGTTTTTCTGTCTTTTTGAGGGCCTCTTTCCTAGCATTTCGGTGAAGTAACCCAATTATCATTCATACCTGGTTGTGTAGAGCTCCAGCATAACCATTTACATTCTCATCAAGGCCAAAAAAATCTTCTAATGAAATCTTCCATGGAATTGTGCAAGTAAGGGATGAAATGTGTCTTAAAATCAATGCCTCAGAGAATATTCACCAAGATTGAGTATTCTGATGATTTAGGAAATCTTAAAATCTATCTCTTTGGCTGCCATCTTAACGTACCTCTCCAGCAAAACACAGAATGATAGATTAGGTTCAAAGTCGAATTAACTAGAAACTTGCAATGAGGAAATCTTCCATTTAAAAACAAAGTCATTGCACCTTCCCAGTGTTAGCCTTTCACATTCCAACATGGAATTATAAGCAAGCCAGGGTCATGTAGACACAGTACTAGGAAACTTAGACACTCAGGATTTGGCCATATGTGGTCAAGTAACAGGCATTATCTGAACTGAAAAGGCAGAAGGTTTGGGTTATAGTTTTATCACTTAACAGCTATGTCACTTCTCTCTGAGCTTCCATTGCCTTCATAAAGTGACCCTAGGTCTATTAATTCCTTCAGAAAACTCTGTATGTCAGGGATTATTGTATTGTAGGCTCTATGAATGGATCCAAAGAGGGATACCATCGCCCCTGCCCTGGAGACACTGCCAGGCTCATGAAAGCACATAAATAAATTGGTGCAATAACATTACAGGTTGGCCCGGTCAGTTTTGCTCCTTTGAAACTTCATGAGAGCCCAACAGTGAATACAGTCTGCTGGGTTTAGAAGTGGCCAGACCATACTGAAATATAACTGTATCAAACTGCTCTTCGAGAAGCAGAGAATTCAAAGGTAGAAAAGACCCATCTAAGACCTTAAGCTGCCTCCAGGCTGGAGCCCCAGAAAAATCATTCCAGGTAACTGAACCTCTCTCATTTTCCACAGAATTCCAGAAGAGGCGATGTTGTAGCCCACTCTGGTACCTGACAGTCTCTGCTGGTGGAACATCCTTCTTCTTAGCTCACCAAAGGGTTGAGCTAAGAACTCCGTCCACCCCATCGACTTGCTGCCTTTGGTTCCAGATTTAGAGAGAATGAAGCCCATCTGGCCCCAGCTTAACCCTTTGTTCTCCATATTAAATAACCCAAGATGTCTTTGTCAAAGTTAGGACAATTCCATTGAAGAGATGTGCTATCATAGGCAAAGGGCTTAAGGAGAGTTGGGACACAAAAATATGGTCCCTCTGCTCTAGGAGCTTTCAACTTAATGAATAAAACAGTCATCATTAATACAATGAGTAGTAATATGAGAAACAAAAATACAGGCAATATCCGTATTAATTTCCTAGAGCTGTTTTAACGTAGTACCACCAAATGGGTGGCTTCACAGCACAGAAATGTATTTGCATGCAGCTGCAGCACTCCAGTGTCCACCTGCATCATCCCACGGCCCTCTCCCCTCCTGTGTCTGTGTTCTTTTCTTATAAGGGCACGAGTCATAGTGGATTAAGGGCCAACCCGATTCCAATATGACCTCGTCTTAGCTAATTTCATCTGTGATGACCCTATTTCCAAACCTGATCATGCATTCTGAGGTCCTGAGGGTTAGGACGTGAACATGTCTTTTGGGGGGACATTATTCACTCATAACAACACTAGGGTTGTAGGAAAGAGGTCATGTTAGAACCCATTGGGCTGAGCTTCCTTGTTTTACAGAACATGACGATGCCCAGGAAGTTTAAATGATGTGCATCGGGTCATAACATTATTTTTTGTACTATCATTCATTTAATTGCAGTTGCAAACATCATAACCGAAGCACCTCTCTCAAGTCATTCTCTAGCACAGTAATTGGTTTTATTTTCTTTATAATCTTCATCACTATTTGAAATTTTCTTGTTTTGTCCTATAATTGTTGTCAGTCTCCCCTCATTCCATTTCTAGCTTTTAGAAGGGTCATAACATTATTAAAGGCCAAGAGCAAGACTCAAATATGTAACTTCTGAATCCAAGTAGGGTGTTCTTTTCCCTGCAGGGCTGATTAAACACGTAAGTGTCAGATGAAGGTTTCAAGCCATAAAGGAAAGGGAAAGTGTCCTCTGCACAGGAGAAGCCAAGGAAGTTTTCCTGGAGGGCGTGGGCGAGTTGGCAGGGCTGGGTGGGTGGCACCGACCTCTGCTCTGCTCTCAGCTGACCACACTCCTCTGCAGACAAAGACTGACATGATTCTTGGCTCTTCACAGATCCCACCACCAGGAGGAATGCCAAGGCTGGGCCCACAGCAAGAAACCGCTATGCCAGCCAGTGGACCCTCAACCGACCCCACCCCACCATCTCAGCACACACCCTCACCACAGACTGGAGGCTGCCAACACCCAGGGCTGCAGGATCAGTAGACAAAGAGAGTGACAGTTACAGCGTCAGCCCCTCGCAAGACACAGGTAGGCCCTGATGCTGCCTCCTCCATCCCGGGGGACCAGCACGGCCCCCGCACTTTGAGCTTCATGGGCTCCTTGGGGAGGGGAGAGAGGGCTTCCTCCCTCTTACTTATGTTCTTTTGAAGGTTACTTTCAACTTGTTACGCAGTTTATCTAACAGTTACTAATACAACTGCACAGCCTGTACTCCACACAAGGCAAAACAGAGCCAAACTGCATCTATTCTGCAGGTGTCCTGAATCTTAGACCCAAGCTTATTTCTCCATTTAGTTCCTACCCCACTGGGAGAAATAGAGACATTTTTAAATTTTCACCCCCGTGATTGCAATAATTGCTGATTACACTCGGAGGGCGTCTGACCCATTACCATCTCCAGGATTAAGACACTGCACTTGAAGTTACATGATGAGGTCATAGCACCCTCTATAGGGAACACAGGCTGATCTGTTTGACAATTAAACAGGGGTTGATTATAAGGTAAATCATCCAGTCTATGCCATCAACCACCAAGTTTTCACTTCAGAGAGAAGACAGGCCCTAAGAATAGCACCGGGTTGCCCACCCCCCCCCCTTAAATTTTGAAAAGAAATTACATCTGAATCTAATAGCTGTAGGAAATTTTAATCCTCATTTTTCTTTTGTTCTTGATGATATACTTCAAAAACAGTGTTTCAGAGGAGGATCGTCACCATGTGAATTTATTTTTATGGCTGTGATTTCTCTTAGAAGAGTCTCAGAGTTCCACACAGAGGTGACCTTAAAACTTCTTAGTGCATTTGAAATGCAGACATCTCCCTGACCAAGATGACGTGGCCCAGCTCAAAGGCATGTGGGCACCGGTTTTTGTCCTGATGGTTTTCTAGTCCCCATAGAGGGTAATCACAACAGAAGATGCATCCCAGGGGTTGGGGACCATTCTGGCTTGTGGCCAATTTCTGTGCAACGTGACATCTTTATTTCTAAATATCGTCACATCTTCCTTCCTGAGCTGAGGCCCCAGAAGCTGAACTGCAGCTCAAATCATTCATGCCAATTAAAGAGTCTCTAGGGCACAGATCCATTTGCAGGTTGGAGCAGAGAGGGGGCTGCTGCCGCTCCTACTGTTTTCACTAAAAGCAGGATTTTTTTAAAGGGAAGGCATTACTTATTTATGGAAATGTTCCAAGCTGGGACATCTGACTACAGCAATTTGGTTGCAACAAAGCTTCCCTTAGCCGGATCTGCTGAGACTTGTGAAGCTGGCCTCAGAGTGCCTAAGGCAGGAGCCTCTGAGAAGGAGCCAGAACTCCTACCAGGTCCTTCCATAATCTGGAAGAAAACAGCCCCAAGCCAGGAAGGGCCATGCCGTCGGTTCAGACTTCTGATGGTGAGTCGTCCGTCTTGTTTTTCTCTTTCCTGGTGTAGATCGAGCAAGAAGCAGCATGGTCTCCACAGAAAGTGCCTCCTCCACTTACGAAGAACTGGCCAGGGCCTATGAACACGCCAAGATGGAAGAGCAACTGAGGCACGCCAAGTTCACCATCACGGAGTGCTTCATATCAGACACGTCATCTGAACAGTTGACGGCAGGGACAAATGAGTACACGGACAGTCTGACCTCCAGCACCCCTTCCGAATCGGGAATCTGCAGGTTCACTGCATCTCCCCCCAAACCTCAGGATGGAGGAAGAGTAATGAATATGGCAGTTCCAAAGGCACATCGGCCAGGTAGGTGAGAAAGGCCACCTGGGGGCCGTTGCTTAGGGAAGTGCACCTTCCTGGTTCTCCCTCATCTGCTGTGAAAGCCCTTCTCAGTGTTCAGACCAAATGGGTGCTCTGTTTATGGATGGCTACCTAACAAACCATCCCAAAGTTCATTGGATTAAAACTACAGCAGTCACTTATTTTGTTTATGAATCTGAAATTTGGGCGGGGCCTAGTGAGGGTACCATGCTGCAGAGGCTCTCCTGGGGCTGGGGATCTATTTCCAAAGTGGCTCACTGACCTGGCTGTGTTCTCCCTGTGCTGGCCTCTCCCATAAGGTGCTTTGGCTTCCTCACAGCATGGTGGCTAGGTTCTAGTAGCAAATGGTCCACGACACAGTCTGTGGAAATAGCCAGTTTCCTTAGGTTGGGCCTGGAAACTGACACAGCTATCATTTCTGTCATATTCTAATGGGCAAGCAGTCACAGAGCCCAAGAAACCCTGATTCCAGAGAAAGAGGCCCCCACTGCTTGATGAGAAGACTGTCAAAAATGCGAGGGCTGTATTTTAAAACTGCCGCACTGAGGGCTTCTGAAAGGGGAGACGTCTTACTATAGCCAGTGTTTGGGACTCGGTCACACTGAATTACACAAGGTGATGGTAACTGGCTAGCGTTAGGTCAGCCAGTAGTTTGGTCTTCAACTTGAACACCTGTGAATCGTCTGGGTGGTGAAAGCAAGCTGCAAATTCTGAGGTCAGCAGGGCCTGGCTGATAATAGAATGCAGAGGCTAGAGAACAGGGTCAAAGGAGTGATGGGGACATGGGCCATTTCAGGGTTCATACTGTCTAAAGGAAAAGACTCTAGCAAGGCCCTTCCAACTGAGCGCAAGTGGAAATGGGGGTCTTAATATGGACTTGTGTTTGAAGAGAAGCCAGAAATCTTGGTTTTATATGGAAATTCACAGCTTTTTAGTGTTGGCTTGGATATTTGTAAACCATTGTACAGGGCAAATAAAACACATCTTCAGATGGAATCCAACCTATGGCAGCCAACTGTAGTTCTCATCTGAAGAACCACTTTTTCTTTTTCACCCTGAAATAGCTGCCTGTAGACTTTCCTTCACAGACTGATCTATCCAATCTTATTGAATCCAGTTCTGTTTCTCATTTTACCCATTTTCTACACCACTGTTCTGGTTCCATTTCAAAAATGCATCTTCACTTTTGAATTACAATTCCCTTGGGTTTTATGGGACAAGGCCTAGCTGAAAATGAGCTTTTTAAATGCATAAAAATATACAAGATAAGAATTGTTTATCCAGCAAATAATCTTCCATACCAGCTCAAGATTCATGCCAGCATCCAATAAAGAATGATGGCTTCATTTATTTTCATTCTGTCTACCTCCTCAGGGGAAAAGAAGAGCTATTATTTGTGGGTGTTTTTATTTCAACTTTTTTTTTTTTTTTTTTGGTGTTGTTGGCATTTATTTGCAAGGCAACTGGAGAAAAATGCAGGATAAATGCCATGACTTTCTGCAGCTCTTCAGCCTGAAGGTGAGGAGGACTGGAGAGAAGACCATAAGCCTGTGGGCATGTTGTATAGGCTTTCTCAGCTTCAGTTCCTGCATCTGTAAAATGGGAATGGCATTGGTGACTGTGTACTGGGCTTCTGTTAGATGCACATAGCATTATACAGGTGAAGAGGTCAGCAGAGGAGTCCCTCAGCCATATTAGCCGTTGTTTCTGGCACTGGATTGTTAGAATCCCCACTGTGACTCCAGTTCTACTGCTGGCCTCCTCTTCCTTCTTGCTTTTATTTTTCTCCAGTGACCACTGAAGTTCTAGCAGGCGCCCACCTCAATTGTGTGGCACCCAGTTAAGTCAGAAAGACCGTCATACTGGTAGTTGCATCAACTGTCCAACTTCTTGGCCTTACTTCTCTCCTCCATATGTACTTTAAGTCAGAAAGACCACAGTTTCAAGAACATAGCACAGGAATTAGAAAACAGGCAGGTCTAGGTTCAAACCTCAGTTCCTCTGCTCAGGATACTTCCATGAGCTTAAGTCTCCTCATCGGTAAAATGGAGATGATAAGATCTATCATACAGAGTTGTAATAAGAATCCAGAGACACAAGTCCTGTGTAAGTCACTTCAGGAAAGACAGATTCACAACAGAATCAGAATTCAAACCCAGGACTCTTGACATCCGAAACAGGGATGTGAACATGATAAACATCGCACCTGAGATAACATGCCGTCATTTTCTCTTTGTGTGTGATTTAGGGCACAGAATGAGCTTCTAGGTTAAAAGACTGTCCTATTTGTGCAGGCCTTTACATAATTACAGGGTTGAAGCTTCTTTTTGATGGCATGCTGCTCATATTGTTGGGTTGTTTCTTAAGAATTTGACCTTTGCTCATGACATTGTTGCCTGGATCCATTAGAGCAATGGAAGATCATAGCTAAGTTACTATTGTCTTAATATACTATTCAAAGTAAAATGATTTTATAAATATAGGTTTGAATAATCTCTTAAGTCAATGCAAGTTCAAATGTCCACAAACTCTGTTTTGTCTACCCTAGATGACTGCATTATTATTGAACATCTGATATGCTTTAGAAAATATTTCAGCCTTTGGAAACCTCTCCATCGCTCCTTTATAATTCAACTAAATTCAACATTGGGCACAAAATACAAGGTTGCAATGTACTATTTTGCTAACTAGAGCTTGTGATACAATCAGCAGCTCCTAGAGCTGTGCTTTTAAATCACATTCTTTTCCTATGTGCCCTCTTCACGCTAGATGATATTAGTCATGTCTGTTTCCGTTTATAGTCTTCCAAATCTCTCAATATCTTCCTCCTCAATTTTAGAGCTTCTTTTTTGATGGTCCTTTTTTTCTCTTTCCCTTTTTATTTTTTCTGTCTTCAGTACAAATAGTTATGATCCCCAAACTTTGAAATTCTCTGCAAATTGCGATCAAGTTACATGAATTTGGCCAGATTGTGGCTTCAGAAAAATAGGAAACATGTCTTAGTTATCTTCATACTTCCTTCTCAGGGTCTAGCAGATACCTGATAGCCAAGTAGTTATCATGCAAGAAATATTTTTAAATGAATTAATGGTATTGAATACTCAATACTATATACTTAAAACTATATATATATATATATATATATAAAATCTCCTGTGTATGTATAATATACACATATATGGCCAGACTGTGTCTGGCACATAGTAGGTGCTTCATAAACATTATTGTATGAATGAATATATCATGGTTGTGACAGCAAAACCAACTGGTTAAATTGATTAAAATATTTCAATTACTAGAAATTATAGTAAAATACAAAAGGACATTTAAATCTACTCCAACTTTCAGCACCTTTAATCAAAGTAACTTATTTTCTGTTCTTGCCCTTAGCAAATAAAAAAGACATCCCTTCAACAGATAAAGGGGTGCTCTCCCATGAAATGAGAATAGCTATGCACAAAACAGGCAGCATTATCTAGCTGTAATTTTAATGATACCTGAATTTTGAATTTGCCTGTGCAATTATAAGACCTAAAAATGCAGCAAATTATTGTCTTCTTCCATAAGGGATGACTATTCCCATCTCTACAAACAGAAAACAAAATTCTCTATTCTTCTGAGAAATAGCTGCAAAGTTTAACATCTTTTTTCCTCTGGGTCAAGACGGCTTCCAATTCTTTGATTACAGTACCTATTCTTGGTTTCAGGTAGCATTTTGAGCTAGTTGCAAACATTCTTGGATTACTGCTTCTTCTTCTTTATTTATGATGTTTATCCTATGCCATCAAGAGAAGCCATTATATGAAGCTACTGAATTCAATTTCAAGCTTCAGACATGCACCCTAACACAGCCTGCCCCACTAGCAGCAGGGAAAGCATCAGCCTCTTTGGATATCTGTGCTCATTCCCCCTGGGCCCCAGATACAAGGTGATGAGTTTCAGCCCCTTCCTTGGGGAATGCATTTGAGGTTGTTTTTTTTTTTTTTTTAGTGGGAAAGGGCCACTGCCTGGTGCCAACTTGTTAATTCACTGGATTGCCAGTAATTCGAAACAGTTACTGGATTTTAATTTTAGGATCCATTCATCTTGCATCACTCTCTCCTGAGGGTGTGAGGGTGGAGTGTAAGAGGCGGGCCCCAAGGCATGCAGAGAGGCCAGGAGCCCTTACCTGGAGGAGCCCTTACCTGAAGAAAGAGCCTACCTCTGCACAGGTCAGCACTATTCTGACCAAGGCTGGCCGCCTTATTCTCAGTTGTCATTTTGACCATGCTGTTTTCCCTGTCTGAAGTCTGTATATCTCTCACGTTGGCTCTTAAATCAAAGCAAGACACCAGCAATCCAATCTTCAGAGCTAAATAACCCCCACCCCCAGCTTCACTTACCTACATCTCCCTCACTGCCTGAGGACTTGGCTCAGGCAGCCTCGGGGCTTGCATCTTCCTCCTCTGTTTTGCACGTCACTAAAACTCAATTTTGAAATGTTTATCATAAATATTATACTAAGGGTCTCCTTTCAAATGCAAGTCTCTTTGATGCCTACACATGTGTGCTTGGGCACACACATGCATGCACACATACACATTCACACACAAGTACACATGCATGGGTACTTGTGCTCACACATGCATATATGCATGGACACGCATATATGTTGACACACATGCACATGTACGTGGATACATAAGCACATGCTGCCATGCATGGATACACACAGGCACACACACATTCTCACTGCACTGCTCTGCGTTCCACCCTTCTAGAGGAAGGCTTGCTCCTTCCCTCTCAGCCTCCCTGCTTCCCTGTCTTTGCCATGCATGTGTTGAGTGGACACTAAATGACTGGTCCTGTTTTGGGAACTGAGGATGCAGCGATAGACAAGACCCACAGAGATCCACACTGAAGGAGCTTCTGTTCCTGAGAGGGAGACAGACAGTGATCAAGTAAACAAATAGCATCATTCCCGACCATGGTGAGTGCTGGGCGGAGAAGGAAATCCAGGAAGGGGATAAAACGTGGGAGGGGAGTATTTTGGAAAGAATGGCCCGGAAAGGCCTCTCAGGCAATGAGACGTAAATGATGGGATGGAAGGAGCCCTGCAAAGATCCTTCTGGTGGTCCAGAGAGCTGAGCAAAGATAAAGGCCAGGAGATAGGAATGAGCTTGGCGTTCACAACAGAGATCAAGAGTTCCCTCTGAACTATGACCTTTCAAACACTCCCATAGAATTTCAGGTTAAAAGAACCCTGGGGCCATCCAACAAAGCCTCCACATACTGCTGTTCACGCCTACTCGATGTCGACCTAAATACTGGCATGTGCTAATCCTGATTTCTGCTGGAAAACCAGGTCTCTCTGAAGAGTAGTTGCAATTTTAGCTTTTTTTTTTTTTTTTTTTTTTTTTGAGACGGAGTCTCGCTCTGTCGCCCAGGCTGGAGTGCAGTGGCGTGATCTCGGCTCACTGCAAGCTCCGCCTCCCAGGTTCACGCCATTCTCCTGCCTCAGCCTCTCCGAGTAGCTGGGACTACAGGCGCCCGCCACCACGCCCGGCTAATTTTTTTGTATTTTTAGTAGAGACAGGGTTTCACCGTGGTCTCGATCTCCTGACCTCGTGATCCGCCCGCCTCGGCCTCCCAAAGTGCTGGGATTACAAGCGTGAGCCACCGCGCCCGGCCGCAATTTTAGCTTCTTAAGGGCTCTCGTAGAATTTCAGTGTCTTCTTAGTAGCTCTCCCTCAGACTCAGAAAGTGACAGTAGGACCTGTTCTGAGGGGTTCTCAAGCTTAGAACTCTAAGCCCATTGCCTGAAATAAAAGCTTAGCATATATGTCCATGGGGTCTTTTGCAGCCACCACCCTGCACCCAGCCTCCTGCCACTGTGTTCAAGAGGCCATCCCCTGTACCTCTGACCTTGCCGGTGGTCTGGCTGGTTCATTGTACTTGCTGCAGTTGCTAAGCTGCTGTTTGTGCCCCGTGTTCTGATTCTTTTCTCTGACTTCTGAGCCCCTTAAAAGGCTCACTGTTTTTCTTGGGTAGCTTATTGGGGTTCAGTTCTAATCGTAGCGAAATCCTGGGCTGCGCCAGTTCCTCAAGAGGTGGAAAGTGATGGGGGAGGCATGTACCTGAGAGAACAGTGATCTGGGGGTAGAGGCCTTGTTGTCCCTGCTGAGTGACCAGAAGGAAGCTCCCAGATTCCAGCACTGCAGGTGACAAGAGAGAAGGCTGCCTAGGCTAACTGAACATTCACTGCATCTCAGACAGACCTGGTTAAAACACAAATATATGACACTCATGTATTGAACCCCTACTGATTGAATATCTCCTGAGTAGAAAGACACTGGGTATTACCCTAAGACATAAAAGAGTTAATATCTTAAATTAACACTCCTCACAGTCTCATTCATTTATCAGAATGGTGTCTATCAAAGACTGCAGGCAATGGGTTCTGAAGACATGAGACAGGCAAATCTTGAGAAGGTCAAGAAATAACACAAAGCCCAGCTTATAGAAGACAATCGGTCAACACCTACACACACGCACACACAGATACACACACGCACACACAGATACACACACACACAGCCCGGTGAGGCGTTGTGAGAAGCTAAAGCCACACGAAGGCCCAGGGAGCATACAGAAAGGTAAGAAGAAGACAGCAAAGACCATCGTCTTCCAGTGTGGCCTCCTGTACCCTCTGCTGGCACCAAGGCCTAAGGCATCCTGTATCCCAAACCAGAAAGGGGAAACAAGCCATCATTTCCAGTAAGAGTCAACCTTCTCGGCCGGGCGCAGTGGCTCAAGCCTGTAATCCCAGCACTTTGGGAGGCCGAGGCGGGCGGATCACGAGGTCAGGAGATCGAGACCATCCTGGCTAACACGGTGAAACCCCGTCTCTACTAAAAATACAAAAAATTAGCCAGGCGTGGTGGCGGGCGCCTGTAGTCCCAGCTACTCAGAGAGGCTGAGGCAGGAGAATGGCGTGAACCCAGGAGGCGGAGCTTGCAGTGAGCCGAGATCGCGCCACTGCACTCCAGCCTGGGTGACAGAGCAAGACTCTGTCTCAAAAAAAAAAAAAAAAAAAAAAAAGAGTCAACCTTCTCCTGTTTAACCCCCTTCCATGGCTTCCTGCTGCTCTCATGATAGAGACTTACAAGCGTCTGAGGGGTCAGCCATGTCTTCCTTACCTTGACCCCAGGTCTCTAGCCTCCAACCTTAACCCCTGGTTTCCAGCCTCCATCCTTGACTCCTGGTCTCCAGTCTTCAACCTTGACTCCTGGTCTCCAGCCTTCAACTTTCTGGCCTCCTACAACTCCACAAACATACATTCCCTCTGTCTGGAATTCTCTCATTTCCAGCCTAACTCAGCTCCTTCTGTGGGATGATTCAAGATGCATATTGTTGTAGAAACAGCTCTGTCAGCTTCATGGCAGAACAAGGGCAAGCCCCCAGCCAGGGTTCTGCTTCAGGTGGTCCCTAATGTGTGGTTCCTCATGGCTGTTGCGTGGGAACTGTATCCATCTTTGGATCTCATGGATCGTTCCACAGTGGGTGCTCCAAAACCACTGCTGAGTTCTGCACTTGCCTAAAGGCCAGGGAAGATTTTCCAATCCCTCTTTTATTCAGATCTACTTTGAGAAGAATCATGAGCCTCAACAAAGTCAAAGCCCTACTTTTATACCTCAGTGTAGTTTTTAAAGTTCACCAGCAAGCAGAAGGATCACAATATTGATGAGCTCTTAAAAAATGCATGAGGGCCCCTGAGTACAAGCCAAGAATTGTAATCGAGTCCCTGCACGTGGGCCTCTGATATCAATCTCACATTATTTATTTAGGGTTTTTCCTGGTTGCCATTTGGGAGTGAAGATTCATTTACCAAGAGAGATTCTTTTACTAGTTTTCATTACCATGTTGCATCATTAATATTAAACCCAAAAAGTGTTAGATCTCATCTGTCTCTGGTGTGGGTGGACTCTATGCGCCCCTTTGGGAACCAGCTCTTTGACAGTGTAGTGTTGTTGCGAGTCTGGTCTCTGTGCTTTTTATTGAAATTGCTGGAACTCAAGTAAATCATCCTTTGCTTCCTACTTTTGCATCAATATCCAGCTCTATCCAGGCATAGATCTCAAACCTTGTTAGAAATTGATGAAAGTTCCTTTTTATGTGTCCCCAGAGGAGATTGAAGCCCAAAAAACTGTGATTCACATTCATTCCCACAAATTTGGGAAAGCATCTGCATGTTTACAGCCTCCAACTAACAAAGCATTGCAGAGGAGGAGGAAGAAGGCTACCGCAAAGTGTTTTGGAATATCTGGCCCCCAGAAATGCATTTCATTTGTTCCACCCTTATCCATAAATTCCCAATACAGATGTATATAACCAGTTTTCAGAGGTGAGATAACTCAGAGCATAAGCAGGGCTCTTTTAGGCTTCAAGGTGCCTTTAGAAAGTATTGTGCGCTTGTAATCCCAGCACTTTGGGAGGCCGAGGCGGGCGGATCACGAGGTCAGGAGATCGAGACCACGGTGAAACCCCGTCTCTACTAAAAATACAAAAAATTAGCCGGGCGTGGTGGCGGGCGCCTGTAGTCCCAGCTACTCAGAGAGGCTGAGGCAGGAGAATGGCGTGAACCCGGGAGGCAGAGCTTGCAGTGAGCCGAGATTGCGCCACTGCACTCCAGCCTGGGTGACAGAGCGAGACTCCGTCTCAAAAAAAAAAAAAGAAAGTATTGTGCCTCATGCATTTGACTAAAGGCAAGAGCACCGAGGCTCGAAAGGGTCACAAAACTACCTGGAGGCAGAAACAGAGGCAGAGACAGGATTTTCAACACCAAGCCCTGCACTCTGTAACTACTGCTTTTTCCACTGGACTCAGCTCCTGCCTCAGCAGGTGCCAATGGAGAAAGAACTGGGGGTTTTGCCTGATTACAGTTCCATTGGACCATCTCTTATTTTCTTCCATGAAGAACTGAGGTCGTAACTCCTTGTGGACTAGTATTCTGAGGCTGAGGGGTACAACTGCTTATCCTGGTTGAATTCAATGCTTTATAAGTAGAATTAAAGTGAAATAAGGAACATTTGGCATTATGAATTCTGATCATCTAAATTAAACTAGAGTTTCTCAACAGCAGCACCGTTAGTATTTGAAGCCAGATCATTCTTCGTGGCAGAGGCTGTTCTGAGCATTGGACGATGTTGAGCAGCACCCCTGGCCTCTGACCAATAGGTATCAGTAGTGTCACCCTCCCCCGCATTGTGACAATCAAAATGTCTCCAGACTTTGCTACATGTCCCCTGGGGACAAAACCACCCTCCGTGGAGAGCCTCTGATCTAGTGTTCAGATATTTTTCCCTAGTGTGGTGCCTGGGAGATAGCAAGAACCATTGTTTGATGATGGATTAATGGAATGCACATTCATTTTCTGAATCGCTTCATTCTTGTTATTTCAGTATTGATTTTGCCATCCTTTTTCCAAGAACTGAAATACATTCAAACTTTGCACGTGCCTGAATAGATTGAGAAAGTTCAGGAAGTTTTGCTTTCCTGAGTTTCAGCTAAAAGGAGGCAGGTATAGTTCAGCAGCTTTCACACAGTCAGGCCAACCATGGCTCTAATGCACCCTTAGTGGAGGGGGACAAGCTCTGAGTGCGTATCTTCTGATGGATGTGGGGCCTGCAGGAGGAATCTGTACATTTCAGGACCAGAGGCAAGGAGGTGCTTGTGATACTAGTATGCAAAGTGGTTAGGGAAAGAGGGAGAAATCAATGCTGACTTATTTAATCAGAACTTTTGGAGACATTAATGGCACTGAAGGTCCCCAGAGGGCAGCAACAGAAGGATGAGAAATGAAGCATGATGTCAAATAATAAAGCATAATGCAGCAATAATGGGTAAAGCGTCTCATCCTCAAGGCGGAAGTCAAAGCAGCTGCCTGGGTTCCCTCCAGAAAGGCAGTGATGGGTGCAGCCTGTGATCGGCACTGGATTTTGGTGAGGCTGATGAGAAAAGAATGAGAAATGGGTGCCCCAGTGATGGATGGGCCAGTGGTCATTGTATGGTGCACACATCTTTAACGCTCCACAAGGGCCGTTCATTGTGGGTAATACACATTTATTCTCATAGTACTCACCTTTCTGGTGCCCTCTTCCTCCACTGCTCCTTACCACTGTCCCAGTTGGTTACCATGTTCCCCTTTTCCCGTCTCTATTTGTGACTCTGTCTCTAATTTTTATCTGTCTACCGACCTGCATAGCTACGTGTTGTTTTTTTTTTTTGTTTTTTGTTTTGAGACGGAGTCTCGCTCTGTCGTCCAGGCTACAGTGCTACGTTTCTTTCTGCCTCCCTCTGTGTGTGTGTTTCTATCTCTCTGATCCTTTCTCTCTATGTCTCTTCCCCTCTCTCATCCATCCTCCCTCAAACTCACCTAGCCTCATTCATCTCAGCCTCCCCTGACCCTGGTATGTTCCTGCATCTCAGTCCCTGCACTCAGTTTCCCAGAGCCCTTCTCTGTGCTTGGCCATCTCCACCTTCTCCATCCCTCACCCTCACTTAGGGTCTCTGACAGGAAGGGCACTGGCCTCAGGGCAGAGCACAGTGGGTTCATGGTGTGCAAATCCACCATTACAGCCCAAAGAAGTCAGCAGGGGGACCCTGTCCCAAAGGCCCAGGCAGGACTCTGGGAGCCTTTGTATTCACGCTGGGGCTGGGCTGGAGACACTGACTGGGTTTAGCTCACTGGGAAGGAACCGGCAGTGTGGGCAGGTAGGTGAGCAGGGCAGAAGGAGGACATGGAAGTGAGTTCAAGCTCAGTTCCTCCTGCCGTCAGACCATGAGCTGAATCCTTCCGCCAGCGCTAGTCCTTTCCTTCTCCATGCCTCAACCTCCCCTTTCAGTATGCTGCTCTTCCAGTTAGATTTTTCCTCCCATATCTCTCTCCTCTCTCTCACACACACACACACCACACTTTTCTCGACCTGTATACCCTGCTTCCTGTCTTATTGCACTCAGCTACTTCTTTGTCCCTCCCTGCTTCATGTTTTTACCCCTTTTCTATGCCTTTGATTTCATGGATGAAAGTTTTAGCACAAGGTACACAAAACAAGGAAAAGGAAGGAAGGAAGGAAGATAGTTTTCATGTTACCTGAGACTGGGTAATTTATAAAGAAAAAGAGATTTAATGGACTCACAGTTCCATGTGGCTGGGGAAGCCTCACAATCATGGCGGAAGGTGACAGGCACATCTTATATGGTGGCCGGCAAGAGAGAAATGAGAGCCAAGTGAAAGGGGCAACCCCTTATAAAGCCATCAGAGCTTGTGAGACTCATCCACCACCATGAGAACAGTATGGGGGAAACCACCGCCATGATTCAATTACTTCCCACTGGGTCCCTCCTACAACACGTGGGGATTATGGGAGCTACAATTCAAGAAGAGATTTGGGTGGGGACACAGCCAAACTACATTAGAAGGAAAACAAAGAATGGAGGGAATGAGAGAAAGAGAAAGGAGGAAGGGAAAGAAGGAGGGAGAAGGGGAAGGGGGGAAATGTGGAGAAAGGTTGAGGGAAGCAAAGCAGAGGAAGTGACGCTATAGAGTATGGAAATCGTTACCAAAAATATAAGTGAATTTTGTCGTAGCTAGTTTTACTGAAACGAGTACTAAGACTGGGCATTTGCCTTTGCCAGTGTTTATGGCAATGATAGATTTACACACAGGAATGCCGAGGGCATTTGCACCCAGTGGAGGTGAGTACCCATGATGTGGTGACCCAATATGGTGACCCTGGAGTTCAATGCACAAAGGATCCTTGGACTTCTTCTGGATCCCTGCTACTTTTCACCACGTGGGAGAACTGGAGAGGGTCCTGACTGATAAGCTACGGGGCAGGTGAGCTGGGGAGTACCGGACACACCCAAGAAGGCCCTGCTCCCTGTGGAAACAGATTCCTTAATCCAGGGAAAGCTGTCACATGCGTTATCTAAGTTACTCTTCACTACAGCCCTCTATGCTAGATTCTGCTATTACTCCCATTTTATGGATAAGGAAACTGAGCCCAGATCTAGACCTGTCAGATAAAGGCAGGCGATGTTATCCTGGCCTCTACTCCTCATCACCACAATTAAAGCCAAGGACTAGTTTCTCCCACATGACACAGGCAGATGGCAGGCAGGGTGCTGGGGGCAGGGGATGCTGTGCCAATGTCCCCATGGTCACCACAGTCTCACACATCACATGTCTCTTTCTGGATCAATAACTGCATGCGTTGTCTTGCTATGTGTAGGCATCTTAAGCACATAGGAGGACAATTAGAGAATCCAGGTCCTCAGAGGCTTTGTTGATGAGGACATGGGCTGGGGTTTTAAAGGACATAAGTGCCTGTAATAACAGAGCTTACCGCTGACTGCTCTGCTGCTCTCTTCTCTGTAAGTGCATTAATTATTGAGAGAACTCATTTGCAGCACGCACACAGTTGAAAGGGCTACTTTGGGTGCTAATCAGAAAATACACATTGTGGAAGGGAGCTAATGAGAGAATCACACAACTTTGTAGAGCTTTGCCTGAAAAACTGGATCAATCAGAGATATTGGATATTCAGAGACACTTGTCAGACCTGCAATAGACAAACACATGTAAGCATTCCATGTAAAGATGTAACCCTGAGCTGTTGCCATTAGGAAGGATTTGCATTTCTCACCAGTCCATTTCAGCGACTGGAGCCCTCTTGATCACTACATCTGAAGTGGGAGCCCCTGCAGGCAGCATGCCGACAGTATGAGTCCTATCTTTTGATTTCAAACACGTTTCTTCCTTCCAATCTAAGGCCTGAGCATTCTGCAGTCCAGTGGGGACCACGATGCTATTACTTTGTAGGGGTTTAATAAGCCCTGTGCGTTCAATGGGGAGTCACTAGAATAGAGATTTATGCCCAAATCTGTTGCAACACATTACGAATATGTCAAGTGTTCGTGACTGAGTCGGGTCTCAGAAACAGCATGAGGCATTCTCGACCTATATTTTTAAAGAACCCTGGAGGTAAATGTCTGTTGCATTTCCTCAAATATACGAACAACATGATAAAAATAATATTGAATAAAGATAATTAAAAATAAATAAGAAAATTAACATAATTTATCAGATTCTTAGGAATAAAGACAATCACTTTCAGGAGATTGAATATATAAAACTACAAATTGCAAGACTGGTCAGTTAAGGTGTATTGATTCACATACAAAAGGAGGTTCACATTACAAAAGAATTATTCAATTTATTTCTTAATGACAGCTCTGTTAATGCTTTCATCACTTTATTTTGCAAACAATTAATCCCTGGTTAGAGAAGACTGAAGAATAACTACCATAAATGAACATAAGTAATTCTCAATGCCATCAAATTTCATAAAGTTTTAAAAACTCAAATTATTTCATCTTTCAGGAACAAAGCTATTCTATATGGCAAGATATTCCTGAACCCTCCACATTAGTGTATATAATGGGTAGGCCTCATGCTATTATATTTTTCTAAGCCAAAGTTCAGATGCATCAAGTTACCAAAACCCTTTTTACAAGAATGCCAAATTATGTAATTCCTTCCTATAAGAATATTATGGGCCAGGCACAGTGGCTCATGCCTGTAATCCCAGCACTTTGGGAGGCTGAGGCGGGCGGATCACCTGAGGTCAGGAATATGAGACCAGCCTGACCAACATGGAGAAATCCTGTCTCTACTAAAAATACAAAAATTAGCCAGGCGTGGTGGTGCATGCCTATAATCCCAGCTACTCAGGAGGCTGAGCGGGAGAGAATTGCTTGAACCGGGAGGTAGAGGTTGCGGCGAACCGAGTTGCACTCCAGCCTGGGCAACAAGAGCAAAACTCCATCTCAAAAAAAAAAAAAAAAAAAAGTTATGGCCCATCTATTGTCTAGGTATTTATTACTGAGCTTCCCTTGGATCCAGTTGACAGTAGGAAGCCAACGTTGAATTAGAGTGCCTTTAATTTCAGTGAGCCCAGTCCAGTGTCGCTAGGGTCATTTAGTGAATTACATGCTGCCGTTTCCAGTGAAATCATGTAATTACTCATCATCACTTAATAGAATAAAGACATCCTGAAAAAGCTAAATGGAATTTTGAATCATAAATACCAAGTGGTGCAACAATGTAATAACACAATGACAAAGAAATCATTTGGTGGATTTCCCAAAAATAAGGTCATTGCTCCTGTTGTTCGGGGAAAAAAATTTTCAAGAAGGGTAATAACATTTTGAAAATTTGTATGCTCATTTAAATTGTATAAAATGCATTTTTAGGGCTTGACTTGGCCATATTTATTTTTAGTTCTCTTATACTTTTTTTTTTTTTTTTTTGAGATGGAGTTTCATCCTTGTTGCCCAGGCTAGAGTGCAATGGTGCAGCAACCTCCAATGCGCAGGTTCAAACGATTCTCCTGCCTCAGCCTCCTGAGTAGCTGGGATTACAGGCGTGTACCACCACGTCCAGCTGATTTTTCTATTTTTACTAGAGACGGGGTTTCCCCATTTTGGCCTGACTGGTCTCGAACACCTGACCTCAGGTGATCCATTGCCTAGGCCTCCCAAAGTGGGCAGGGATCACAGGCCAGTTCTCTTATACTCTTGAATAGTCCTTTCCTTCTGTTATGCTGGTTGTTCTTTTTCTGTGGGTAAACTTGAAGTCGTTTCCTAAGGTTCAGGCTTTAAACACTGTCTAAACACATATCACTTCCATTGCCCTGCTAGCAGGGCAGCTGGCTAATGGCAGCCCTCACTTGGCTCAGGTGGTCTCAGATCCCCTCAGCCTGCACCTTCGGGGCCTACGGGTCCAAAGGGGCTGGATGAGGAAGGCTCAATTAACTATTGTTAGCATACAGTAAAATAAGGAAAGCAGGGAATATTTTGAAGCAAAAGAAACAAGAATGTTCAGTTACTTTAGGTTCAGAAAATGAAGACTGAGTCATCCTAGAGCTACGTTGCTATGATAAAAATACCTACTAGATATCTTGTCTCGAATGTCCCCAGCTGCATCAAACTCAGCAGGTCTGAAACTAAACCCTTCATCTTTTGTCATCAAAGTAAGATCTTTCCCCTATACACCGTTTCACGGTTAGTGATTTCACTGTCCACACAGCTTCCTGAGCTTAGAGCCTGGGAAGGAGTCGCCCCTAACCCCTTCTCCTCTGTCACCAGTCCCACTTGTCACTGACTCTGAAGCCGCCTTCCTTGGGCCCCCTTCGTATCTCACAATTTAATTCCCTCTCTTACATCCCACAGCTGCTCGTGAGCTCAGACCATCATCATCTCTCTCTCCCTGCACATCCTTTTCCCTGGGCCCTCGCTCCAGGACCACACACCACCGGCCCATTCTCTAGACAGAGTTTTGCACCTGGTATGTCATGAGTTGTAGGTGTGCCAAGATGGTGAGTCCTTCAGACCTCAAGGTGGCCAGAAACAGCTCCTCGGGTTCATCCCAGTGTACTGCACAAATACCCCTTGTCTGCCTGTTCCTCAAAGAGAGAAAAGTGGGAAGCACTGGGCTGGATAATGCACACTGTCTGTACCAAAATAGCAGAAACTCAGACCCAGCGTCAGTCCAGCTCAAGTCAGGCAGTGTTGGTTGCAAAGTGGACCTGGTGGCTGGGCCCTAATTGTGCTCATGCTTTGCAAGGAGGTGATGGGATATATTAAAGCCTTGAAACAGGGCCCTGAAGATGGGAATGAGAAGGAGTCAAGGCCAGGTGGCTCATGCCTGTAATCACAGTGCTTTGAGAAGCTGAGGCAGGAGCATTGCTTGAGGTCAAGAGTTTGAGACCAGCCTGGGAAACCAAGCAAGACCCTGTGTCCCCAAAATATTTTAAGAATAATAATTAGCCAGGCATGGTGGTATGTACCTGTAGCCCTAGCTACTCTGGAGGCTGAGGTGGAAGGTTTGCTTGAGCCCAGGAGTTTGAGGCTACAGTGAGCCATGAATGCACCATTGCACTCTAGCCTGGGCAACAGAGCAAGACTCTATCTTAATCTCTTGTTGTTTTAAAAAAAAATAAAATAAAATAAAATAAAGGAGTCAAGAGATATTTTGCCAGTAGAATTAACCTGGAGAGAAAGGTGTCAGTGAAACCTCTGAGGTTTCAAGGATGGAAAGGATGGTGATAATGTTACATAAGATGGAGCACACAGGAGAGAAGCAGCATTTGGGATTGGGAGGGGAGGGGGTTGGCCTTTATTAACTGAATTGGTAGACTGTGGCATTCAGAATTCCAGATGCACACTCGTGTGGAAATGCCTAGCAAAGCATCTGAAGTTCACATCTAGGGCTCAGGAGAAAGAGCAAAATGGAAAAGATAGACGGGAAAGCTAATTTATAAAGCGATGAGGAAAGCAGCCAAGCCTTCCGAGAGAGGCCTGAGAGCAGGCCACTGAACACTCCGTATTTAGAGGAAAGACAGAGAACAGGATCCAGTCAAGGGGAGTGAGAAGGGGTGGCCAGAGATGCAGGCAGAGATCTGGAAGACCACAGTGCCCCGGCAGCTGAAAGGGCCAACAACAAAAATATCAACAGCATCAAATGCTGTCGTAATGCAGGTAGGAAGAGGACCAAGAGGAAACCAGAGAATTTGGCAATGAGAGGTCAGAGTGACCTTTCAGTAGCTGATGGTGAAAGAAGCTGTGTCCGTTCATGTTTTTGAGAAGCGTCTATCAAGACAGATTAGACACACGAGGAATTTATTGGGGAAATTCTTGTGAAGAAGGAAGCAAAAGGTGGCAAGGAGAGTCTGGAGACCATAACAGAGGTGTGACACCTGTGAGAGGAGAAGGCGAAGGAGGGATTGGTTGGAGGCACCTCAGGCTGCGGTGCACCTCTGAGAAGGCTGCAGCGAGGCTGATGGGGCATCCCTGAGCAAAGGATGCCTGTCAGGGAGATCCTGCACTGGGCGGGGCCGGCCGTGAGGAAAGCCCTGTCATGCTTGTCATTGGCTTGCAGCGTCCCAGAGAACAGATGCCTCCCTGCCTGCAGCAGATGCTCTTGGTTTTTTGGTTTTGGTTTGGGTTTTTTTGTTTGTTTTGTTTTGTTTGAATCTTGCTCTGTCACCCAGGCTGGAGTGCAGTGGCATAATCTCAGCTCACTGCAACCTCCTCCTCCCGGGTTCAAGCGATTCTCCTGCCTCAGCGTCCCCAGTACTGGGACTACAGGCGCCCACCATCATGCCTGGCTAGTTTTTGTATTTTTAGTAGAGAGGGGTTTTCGCCATGTTGGCCTGGCTGGTCTTGAACTCCTGACCTCAGGTGACCCTCCCGCCTCGGCCTCCCAAAGTTCTAAGATTACATGCATGAGCCACCATGCCCAGCCAGCAGATGCTCTTGAAGGAGATCTGAGGGTATGTTTACATGGCACCACAGAAGCCAGAGTGACCATAAGCAGGAAGTAGAAACACTAGAACTCTGGTCTAAGCTGCTGTCATCTCTATACACAGCATGGCTGAAACAGAAGAGCCACACAGAGGTTAGCAGGTAGGCAGGGCCTGGTAAGGAGGCCATAAGCTGTGGCGCTTTCACCCAAAGCCATCATAAAGACCCATAACTAAGTGGCTGGCCAAAGTCACAAGGTTTCATAGAATTGCCAAGGCGAGAGCCAGCTGTCCATCTTCCCTTGGCGTCCCTGGCTTCTCCTCAAACCCTGTGCTCTCCCCGTACTTCCAATCACATGCGGGGTTTGGTCTATCACCGTTCGTACCCAGTGGACGCTGTTGCCTTTGATGTATGTTTTTCTTTCAACGATGGTGTTTTGAAGGATTCTGCTACCTCCATTCCTCCACTTCTGTGCAAGTAAGTTAATACAAGTAAGTAAGCACTGTAGGAAAATGAGCTCCTCCCGCGCCCAGCGAAGCGGTAGGAGGACGATTCCACCCGTCTTTGTGGTGAGTGTTGAAGGAGGATCTTGAGAAAGGCGCCTGTGTGCAGCCGCATTCTCATCTCTAAACCACGCATGGCCTCCCGTGTGCACACAGGGCATTCTGCCCATGTTCACCAAATGAAGACACCAACTAACTACCCTGTCTTTCCTTCTAGGTGACCTCATACATTTGCCTCCATACCTTAGAATGGACTTTTTGTTAAACCGAGGTGGTCCAGGCACCAGCAGGGACCTGAGCTTAGGACAAGCATGCTTGGAACCTCAGAAAAGCCGGACCCTGAAGCGCCCCACGGTCCTGGAGCCCATCCCGATGGAAGCCGCCGCCTCCGCCTCCTCCACGAGAGAAGGACAGTCGTGGCAGCCGGGGGCCGTGGCCACATTACCTCAGCGGGAGGGAGCAGAGCTGGGACAGGCAGCTAAAATGAGCAGCTCCCAAGAATCACTGCTCGACTCCCGGGGCCATTTGAAAGGAAATAATCCTTACGCAAAATCGTACACCCTGGTATAACAGACAGCATGACTGGACAGCGGTTGTAAATACAATTCAAACAATTCAATCAAAGCTACCTTTTTTTTACGGAATTCCAATATTTATAATTAAAGAAAATTGCCAAAATATATTAAAAAAAAAAAAAAGAGAAAATACTGAAACCACAGACAGTGCAAAGACTCTCCTGCTTTTTTTCTGTCTGAGTGTGAGCTCCATCCGCCTGGGCATCTGATTTTTTGGGAAAGAAGTCCAGTTTTATGATCTTCACAGGCTATTGCATTTTTACTGATTTTCTACAAAAGTGCATGGGGGGATTAATTAAACCTTCTGACTGGAAGTTCTATCACACAAGAGGCAAGAAAGAAAACAGGGTGGGGGGGAAATCAGCCTATTTGTGAATTTAAAAGGAACACCGATTTGCGGGCAGGGGAAAACTTCCGTCCCGTTTGCACACCTTTCTTTCCCATTAGAAACCGGGTTCTCAATTTGGTCTTCTTTTGTTGTTAATTAGGATGAGTGCCGTCAGTGAAGGGGTGGGGGGAAGCAATTCGGTTTTCTCTTTTGTTTCTTTTTTAATTTAATGAGACACTCTTTGCATTTTGTCTAAGCGAAATAAAAAAGAAAAGGTTGTCTGCCTTTATTTCCATGTCTACTTCTCTCGTCTTCTACCAATGGCCTGAGCCTCCTTCCCAGTGATGCTTCTGTTTGGAAACACCAGGCCTGAACCCAGAACCCTATTCAATAAACCAGAGTCGATACTAACACCCTGAACTCCTCAGGAATCTCCAGGAAGCACAAAGAAGGTGCAGCTCCTGTTCTCAAGCTGGAGAGGACAAAATGCAGGCTGGGCTCCACCGCAACCAGAGGCCAGCCCAAGTATTCGAAGCCCCTCCCAAGGCTCTGCCCCTTGCCTGCCCATGGCCAGAGTTCAACTGACTGTGGCCTATGGGCCAAATCCAGCCTCCTGCTGTTTTTTTAAATAAATAAAGTTTTATTGAAACAAGGCCACATGCACTATTTGCTATTGTCTATGGCTGCTTTCGTGGCACAATGGTAGAGCTGAATAGTTGCGACAGAGATGGTATAGCCCATGAAGCCTAAAATATTTATTACCTGGCCCATTACAGGAAATATTTGCCAACCCCTTGCTCTGGAGTCTGAAACGTGGCCCCAGCTTGTGTGACAAGGGGCAAGATCGTGCGTCCTACCCTCCGTGACTTTTCCTATCTCCACTATGCCTGGTGTCCAAATGTGCGAGAGACCATCTTAATAAACATTGCCTCAATCCTCTGTAACCAGAGGAAAGTGATGTTCCTCTAAAATCTAAGTTTTTAGTTTCCTTTCCCTCAGTTTATCTCCCATGTGGCTCATCCTAAGAGAGCATTTGCTCGTAAATAGTCGGAACTGCATTCTTTATCCCACAACCCGCACACGGTTTGCTTTTGAAACAGGATGTAATCCTCCCTTGGCTGCAACACTCCATTCCAGGCTCACTTCCATAAAATGGAAAGATAACCAGGTCTTCGTGTCAGAGATTTGGCATTAACCAGAAAACATGATCAAATATCCGTGGCTGCTCAGTCTCCCAGGCTGAACACTGTCTACAGGCTTCCATTAAGGCCACCAACACAGACTGGTGCCAGTTATTACCATCTTGGGAACATATTCAGAAATGTCTTTCCTTCCCTCCCTCCCTCCTTCTTTTCCATCCTTTCTTCCTTCTATTTATTTTCCAGGCAGGCCCATTTGTCTGCTTAGATTCAGTGACACAGAATGGGTCCAGGACCACGTCAAGACCACCTGCTGCTGCAAGTGTTAGATGACTCCATGAATGTGAGGTGCGCATCCATGGTTTCAGAGTGTAATCCGTGTTGACGTGTACTATTGGCATACTCTCAGACTGGTTTTTTTTTATAAGAAAAAGAAATGCTACTTTCTGGGGGAAAAATTTAAAAGTCTATCTTTCATCAACCTAAAACTTCTATATCCCCCAAACATAGAAGTTTACCTTTTTAACATTTTTCTCTCAACCTGTACAAAAGTAAAAAAATTCTACATTATGTCTGCCTCTAGAATGGATTGCTTTCAAGACTCCTGCCTTAAAAATACTCATTAAAATCAGTTTAACACACAAACAATTGTCTCAGAAGATCACCTACTCCCAGTTCAGATAGGAGTCTATTATTACTGTCTTCCAGGGGCTGCAGATTAAGGGGCAGTGTATGCTAAAATGACTGTTATTGACAGTAATAATAATTAATCTTTCTCTAGACCTCTACCTGTCTGATTTGTTTTGTGGAAGTCATCGTATTAGCCCAAATCTGCACACAGATCATTCATGTTGGAATGGTGAAACTCAAATAAATTCTCTACCCTCTGGTCAATATCTATAGGGTACATGGACAATAGCTATTGAGTCAGTGGACTGGGTTTCCTCCTCAGCATCCATCTGGCTGGCAGCCTGCAAAATGCCCACCCTCCTGGACTAAGCAAGGCCTTCTGTTAATACGCAGCCAGTAAGCCACGCAGGACTCGGCACTCACAATGTCTCCAGGAGCCTGGTGTTTCCATGCCATTCACATCTGCCTGATGACTGCTATCTTGCATCCACATCCACCATGTCTACCATGAAGAGAAGAAGGTGGAACAGTTGAGATGGGAAAAGATGGAACAGTGCCATGACATGGAGCTGGTCACCAGCTACACTGGATAAGCTTTTATTCCACTCATCATCTATGGGCCCTTGCTGCAGAGACCCTTGATACTATCTTATGACACAGAAAACACACTGTTGCTTGAATTGCTCTTTACACAAGCAGGAGATCACCACTCAGTAAAGGTCCCTCTGGTCTGGTGTCAGGATCACTGAATCACTCATATGCCAAAAAGTTTATGAATCAATTTCCAGCAACGACGCACAGCCTTCTGGAACTGGGATAAGACTGGGAACCAAAGGACTAGTGTGTTATAGGCCACCTACCCACCAAAGGTTCAAAGGAACCTAACAGTTTGTCCATAAAAGTCCTCTTTTAACTTTCTAAAGAACGTGGTAGAGAGTATCTCAGCTCTCTGAAGAGCACCTGGAAAGACTAAATAGCCCCAGTTTAATATCCAGGGCACCCGAGGCCCATGTTGCTTCTCCACCCATTATTCCAAAATGGTCCATGAGAGGCAGCAGAGTGTGGCTGCAGTGAAGGAAAGATTCTCTGCAGGTCTTGGAAACCAAGCTGTTGTGATCCCTAACAAGAGTGTAAGCCAGGAGGGAATCTTCAGGCCTGCATAAAAGCTGTGCCTCTTTACTATAGGATGTTTGTTCGCTTGAGGAGGACACTTGTGATGGCAGGGTCACTGAGTAGCCTGAAGAATATGTGGCACTGACAAGCCAGAGCTACAGCAGGGTCAGATGGCAACCGTGGACAGGATCCTCGCTGAGTTCCTCACCCCCTGGCAAGCAGGGACTGAAGACTGGATGGGCCTGATGCTAACTCAGGTCACCTGAGTGCCATCAAGCATGGGAGTGGGTGTACCTGTGGGGAGACCATCCCCCATGGGTCATTGCATTTGTGCATGTCTCTTGAGCAGAAGCTTTGATGGTTTCTGTTCTGTGCTGTTTTTTCAAGGATGCTTGCATAGCAGATAGCCTTGGAAGATAGAGACAGTGTCTCCTTGCTGGGCAGAAGGCAGATTTGTTGGCTGACCTAGATAATAAAAACAATGTCGCTGTCTGAGGCAAAATTTGGGCAGGTGTACCAGCAGCCCCCTTCCAGAGTTTCTTAGGCATTAGACACAGCCAATCAGGAGTCACAGCCTTGCTGGTCTCTGCCTAGAATCTGGGTGGTCTGGGGCAGCCTCCCTCCTTTCAAAGATGAAAGCTCCTTCATCTTTGGTCCAAGCTCATCTTTTCAGTGAGGGCCTCCGTGAGCACCCTATTCAATGCCACAACTCCCCCAGGATTCCTGCCCCCCATATCTGCTTTAGCTGTTGTCCATACCCTTATCATCTAACTTATGCTAGAATTTAGTTATTCATAATGGTTATTCTTTGTTGTCTGTCTTTCCTCTCAAGGATGTCAGCTTCACAAGAATGTAATTCTTTGTTGTGTTTACTTGTGTCCACAGTTCCTAGAAAAGTCCCTGGCACACAATAGGCATCTTACAAGTATTTGTTGACTGGAAAAAAAAAAGTTTGGAGTTTCCTAAGCTTAGAGCTCCTCAGCTATGACACAAACCCACCACGTGCACAGCATCCACCTGGACTGCTCTGCCTCACCCCACGGGCCCTGCAGGGATGGGTAGCTGGTGAGAATATGGCTCTCATGCTCATTGCTATAACTTCAGTAATGATAGTCTCAATCTCTGATGCTGCCTTCTGCCAGCATCTATGAAACTGAGACAAGCCAACTTGGTAACTCACAAGAAAAGTATAAATCCCAGGCTTTCTACCATCCTCAGCAAGCACAAACCAGACATGGGCAGTACCAGCTCCCTGCCCCCCTCCCCAGAGAGACAAGTCACAGCTTAGACTCACAAACTTTTTGCAATTTGGTGGGAATGGTATTTTTTTCCTTTCTCTCTCTCTTCTCAATCTCTCACCATCAAAAAGAAAGAAAAATGGAAAACTTGGTAAAAGTGACTTTTAGCACATGGCACGGGGTGCCTGTTTCATCTCTCAAGACCAGCTTGACAAAGCCAGAAAGCCCTTTGTGTCCCAGAAACTTCAACCCCACTCTAAGAAGAAAAGATCATGTTTATCATCTTCAGCACTGGATCTCCCAGAGAGTGCTGGACTCTGCCTCTAGGAGATCTTTCCATGGAGAAGAAAATACCTGCCACGTACATTCATGTGTGTGGTGGCACCAGGGGCAAGGGTCCTTGCTCCAAGCGTCCTTGGGGATGGCAGTCCTGGACCAGACGGCAACCTAGGTGGGTCACCATCCGCACTGGACATCAGAGGGCGTCACAGCCAAAGGAGAGGTGCCATTCCCTATCAATCATGCTGTGTGTGCCTGCAAGGGTTTTATTCTCAAGCAATTAATTAATTCAATGTTTGCCTCAATCTTTCATTCTCTGAGGTTCCCCTAAGGGTGACCACCTCACTAAACAGAGGGGACGTCCCCTTGCTACTCTGTGAAAAAATGTTTTAGCAGTCTATTAAAAAGATGCTTCCTGTTTCTAGAGCCGAAAGTGTAAGTGTCTTATAAAGGTGCAAATTCCTAGATGGCAAACTGATGGTGTGGTATCCTGGTTCAACCCCCAGGTATGGAAAACCAGGCTCCTCACCCTGAGTGGAAGCGCAGTCATCCATGCAACCACTGCTCACCCTTGGTAGAACACAAATCCACTACACGCCTGCAGCACACCAACAACCTTCAACATCTGTTTCCCCACCCAGGGTGAGAGGTGGTTCTGTCACAGCCCAGGAAGGTGACTGATGACAGTTCTAAGAGATACACTCTGCACATGCCAAGTGAAGCAACAGCCAGAGAAAGACACAGCCACTAGAACTGATTTTACCTCCATCTAGTATCAACCCAATCCTGTGTCTATTCCTCTGTTTAGTCATGTGATGACAGAACATTCCTCACTGAAACTTCTACTTCTCTTCTCCAGTTGATTCTCTTTGAAAGGTCTCTCATCATCTTCGAGTTAGCGGATGGCATTCTGTCCACCTCTGTAGCAAGTTAACCCTCAACACCAAGGTGCTGACGTTTCCAGGAAGAGGAGTGGGAGTTCTTGGCATGGAGCCAAGAATAATGAAGATGCTTCCAAAAAGAGTTACAGAGCACCTGGGAAGGGGACATTCTTGTTGCTACGGAAGTAACTGGAAGGGAGGAGTTATGGGTGGGACCAAGATGTCCATGTTGGTCGAGGTCCATTCTTAGATGTGTTTACATGTCCATTCTGCAGCATGTAAAAATTGGGCTTATTCAATGACCTAGGATCACAGGAAAATTTGGGGTGAGCAAGGGACGTGGCCTAATAAGAAGAACACTGCACTGGGAGGTTTAGTCCAAGCACCAGCTCCTCGGTAACAAACCAGGAGGTCTCACAAAAGGCCAGCTGGTTGGACATCAGTAAACAGATCTGAGTGGTCGAGGAGGACTCTGAGGCCCTGCTTGCCCAAAAAGGAGATGACCTTTCACAGTACCAATCTCACTGGGCAAATAGTTGAGCTTCTTAAAAGTGTGTGGTGGGGGGTAAGTTGAGGCTGCCTTTCATTTATTTTTTTGTACTCCTAGCGCCCTGCACAGGTATCAGCCCAAAGTGGTGAATTGGTGAATGTTTAAGAAGGATGTGACGTGAAAGTCAGTGTGCAGAGATGTGTCGTGGAACGTAAAAAGGGAGGTTCTCCGTGTCTATGAGCTCGGTGTATAAGGCAGACTTTTATCCTTTTAATAAACTCCTAAACTCACCTAATTATTGTTGGGTTTGCATTTTATCCTAGAGGGAAAAGGAAGTTTAAAAGACCAACCTGATTATTTGTAGGTTTCAGATACTACATGTGTGTTGCACAAATTCTCACATGCTGCTGTTGAAAAGATGGGCCTTCCCTCAGGTCCTTCTAAATAAAAACCTCTCTTTAGGCAAAGCTCTACCTGAACATCCTCTTGAGTAGATTTCTAAATGCATGCTGGTGGCTCCTGCGTGAGAGTCAGCAGAAAACTGCTTTCTGTTGTTGCCGTCATTGATAAAAAGTCTGAGGGTCTCTCCGTAGGGGGCGTGTGCCCAGTCCCTCCCTCTCCCCAGGCCCTGCTCCTGCCATAGTACACCGGGCAGCAGGCACCTCACATTTCTCATCCTTGGAAATGTGAACCAGGTGACCAGAGCTGAGCCAGCTGAGGCTCCTGGGGAGCCAGCACATCTGACGCCAACCCAGGCAAACCCTTAGGGACCTTCCCAAATGCCCATCCCATCTCCTTCCCTCACTCTCAGCAGACAGACACCCCTGACATCAAAGGCCATGGTGTATCTTCCCTGTTCTGCCCCCACCACCAAACTCCTCACAGCCACCTCCTTCCTGACCCTGCCTCTTCCCATCCATAACTCTTCCCTCCATCCACACTCTGGATCCCAGCTGCTCCCAACTTTACAAAACTCTCACCCTCCCTTCTACACCTGGATCTCATCTCATACCCATGTGTGAAGAAATTCAAGTCTCCCCCATCAATAAAAACACCCCCCACTTTCCCTGAACTCACTGGAGACACTGTCCTATGTCTCCCCTTTGGTCTTAGTCCATTTTCTGTTGCTCATAACAGAATACCTGAAACTGGTGTATGAAGAAAAGGAATTTATTTCTCAAAGTTATAGAGTCTGAGAAGTCCAAGATCAAGGGGCTATATTCAGTGAGAGCCGTGTTGCTGGTGGGGACTCTCTGAAGGGTCTTGAGGTAGAACAGAGCATCACCTCAGATCTCTCATCCTTTTTTTGGGGGGGGGGATGGAGTCTCGCTTTTGTCACTCAGGCTAGAATGCAATGGCACAATCTTGGCTCACTGCAACCTCCTCCTCCCGGGTTCAAGCGATTCTCCTGCCTCAGCCTCCCGAGTAGTTGGGATTGCAGGTGCGCACCACCACACCCAGCTAATTTTTGGATTTTTAGTAGAGATGGGGTTTCACCATGTTAGCCAGGATGGTCCTGATCTCTTGACCTCGTGATCCACCCACCTCGGCCTCCCAAAGTGTTGGGATTATAGGTGTGAGCCATTAGCAAGGTTCTTTTTTTTTTTTTTTTTTTTTTTTGACAGAGTCTTGCTCTGTCGCCCAGGCTGGAGTGCAGTGGCGGGATCTTGGCTCACTGCAAACTCTGCCTCCCAGGTTCATGCCATTCTCCTGCCTCAGCCTCCCGAGTAGCTGGGACTACAGGTGCCCACCACCACACCCGGCTAATTTTTTGTATTTTTAGTAGAGATGGGGTTTCACCATGTTAGCCAGGATGGTCTTGATCTCCTGACCTCGTGATCCGCCCACCTCAGCCTCCCAAAGTGCTGGGATTACAGGTGTGAGCCACCGCGCCCGGCCCCAGCAAGGTCCTCTTTCTCCAAAGTACCTTCAAAGGTGTATGTTCCCAGAGTTGCAACCTCAGTCCTCTGCATTACTCACCCTGGGCAGTGTTACCATCTCGTCTTCAATCACAGCTTTAGTTACCATCTATATTCTGGTGATTGCTAAATTTAAATCTTCAGCCTGAGCTTCTCCGAGCTTCCAGTCCACATTCAATAGCCTCCAGACACCTCTGCTTGCCCATCCCGTGTAAAGCTCAAACTCAACCTAATCAACACTCATAACTACATGTGACCCCACTGCTCCTGGATCCCCTCTTCCTGAATCTGTATTGCAATAGATGGCATTACCATAGCACTCAGACTGACTGACAATTGCAGGTGTATGGAAACCCAGCTTCCTGGCCTCAAGATGGAACGCTGTCTGAATTTTTCCTTTCCTCCTCCACCCTTTTTTGATTATCTTGATAACACTTTAATAAATCACTGCATATAAATTCACATCTCGAGTTCTGTTTCTGGGGAGCTCTACCTAATGCAAGTTCTTATCCTTTATTCTATCCCTGTACCTATCCTAGTGCCTAGTATACATTCGATGTTCAATAAATATTTGACAATAAATAAGTAGATGAATGAATGACTAAGAGTAGATGACATTGTAAATGTGAATATCTCCTTCCTTATTCTCCTCCATTAAGTTTATCTAGGGGCCAGGTGTGGTGGCTCACCCCTGTAATCTTAGCACTTTGGGAGGCCAAGGCACGTTAATCACTTGAGGTCAGGAGTTTGAGACCAGCCTGGCCAACATGGGAAAACCCCATCTCTACTAAAAATACAAAAATTGGCCGGGCATGGTGGTGGGCACTTGTAGTCCCAGCTACTTGGAAGGCTGAGGCAGGAGACTTGCTTGAACCTGGGAGGCGGAGGTTGCAGTGAGCCAAGATTGCACCATTACACTCCAGCCTGGGCAACAAGAGTGAAACTCTGTCCCAAAAAAAAAAAAAGATTTATCTAGGGCGATGCTTACTGAATACTATCTGAGTTTCTCAATGCATAGTGCAAGTAAGTCTTGGCCAAAAGTAAAGGAGAAAGTATAAGATCAAATCTTCCCGAAATGCAAAAGTCTCTGCTATGCTTTCAAGGAGACATGAGCCAACCCAAGTCTGCTCTGCAACTGCCCAGGAGCCAAGGGGAAGGAAGTGGGAAGCAGCATGATAGCCACTGCCTCTGCATCCCACAGCAGTCAGAACAGGCTTGCTCTGGGTTCAAATCTTCGCTTGTGAGCCCTCCTGCAGAGGACGACCTGAGAGGACACTGATACCCAGGTAGTCAGCAAACGACTTTTTCAACTGGATTGACAGCCTGGAGGGAGAGGCGAATCTGTCAGGGCTTTGAATTCACAGAGGGGGAAATCATTTGGCTTCTTCAAGCAAGCAGGATGGGCTCAGCCAGGAAGCATCTAATTTTAGCACTATCTTTGATGACAAAATCCTTTCAGGGTTTATAACCTAATGAGGATTTACATTTGGACTAGCAGTAAGGGCTTTCAAAGATAGGAGATGAGACATTTATAGATCTCAGAATACATGTGGAACCTTTAACACATTTCCAGAAATTTGAGTTTGGCCTCCTTTTAAGGTTTCTTTGTGATGCCCTTCTCTGTGGCTGATTCATGCTCCCAGCTTCCTGCTAGGATGTGGCCCATGTTTCTAACACCTGGGGCAAAAGCTTGTTGACTTGAGCTGAGCACAATATTTCAAAAGAGGGCCAAAAATAAATTGCATTGCACACAAAGTTAACAGAAGCTTATCTTTGGACTAAAAATAATAAATTTGGGAGAATGAGCTTCATTGGAGCCTTCCTATCGTACAGATGGAAGCCACTCTGAGACCCTGAACACACATCACACCAGGATCTTTTCATCAAGCAGTTAATCCTGAGATTTCATGCAACAGCCCAAAGAGGGCTTATTTGCTTTTCTTTAACCATCTCACGACTTTTTCACTGACTTCCCCATGTGCACCAACCCTGAAGGGAACTTAAAATGCAGTACTTAAGAGTGTGGGATCTGGAGTCAGAGGTGGAGTTCAGAACCATGCTGCACCACAGATAAGCTTCTGACCGTGGACAAGGTACTAACCATGGCTCAATGTTCTTATCTTTAAGGCATGAGAAATAACAGTAACTCACTCGATTTAGGGATATTTTGAGTTATCAAATGAGTTAAGACATCTAAAGGGCTTAGAATAGTGCCTGGCACATAACAAGTTCTCCAATAAACATTAATGATGATCATTAGCCATCTGTTTAATCTACTTATGTAAGACCATGCATGCTTAGTAACACCTGCCCATGGAGCATGTCTCAACCAACATCCCACTCAGTCATCCCAAGCACTGTCTCAACATTTGGGCTGAAAAGGGTCATTCTGTTATATTTGTACATATCAGCATAAGGCACACTCCCATGGCACTTTTGACTGGGCGACTGCCCTTGTATCCCGAAATCAATTCCTAGCCCAGCAGCATATATGCGTGTGTTTACTGATGTTCAAATGCTTACTTGTGCAGTTCTTTGCCGATCTGATACCATGTCTTCAGCTCATTTCAACAGCTTCATTAATAAAGTTAATTATATTGACATCTACTTAAGAATGAGGAGGAGGAGAAAAGAAGAGAAGAAGAGCAGCTAATTAAAGCCACCTTCTAAAGGATTTCTACCAATATGTATAAATGGCAGCATTAACATCTTAAGCTTCAGATGAAACTGTTCTGTTATCAGCCTAAAAGAAACATGTTTAAAGTTTTAAATAGTCTTTGTTGCTGTTGCTACATGCTCTCATTTATTTCTTATGTATTGACTTAATAAGTAATAAAGGCAAGTTTGAGTTTCTCAAATGTTATATCTGTTGCAAGAGCCAAATTATTAATAATATTATTATTATTATTATTTGAGTCAGAGTCTAGCTCGGTTGCCCAGGCTGGAGTGCAGTGGCACCATCTCATCTCACTGCAACCTCTGCCTCCTGAGTTCAAGTAAATCTCCTGCCTCAGCCTCCCAAGTAGCTGGGACTACAGGAGTACACCACCACACCCAGCTAATTTTGTATTTTTAGTAGAGATGGGGTTTCTCTATGTTGGCCAATCTGGTCTCGAGCTCCTGACCTCAAGTGATTCGCCCGCCTTGGCCTCCCAAAGTGCTGGGATTACAGGTGTGAGCCACCATGCTTGACCATTGCCAAATTATGTTGAGTAACACTTCAGTAAGTAAAGGAAACAATTCCGCTGGACTCTAGTGGCATATGAAAGTGTGAAATACAGTACACCCACAGGGAAGCAATCCTTTCTAGCAATCACTACAGAGTACTGCTTGTCCAGGTTTTTCCAAATGCAGCACTCCCTCCTGTCCTTTCTCTTCTCCTTATCTTTTCAGCATTCTGTGTTCTGGGGGAAGCAGGGGAGAGAACTTACACGCAGTTTAGGACAGGGTGCCTGGCACAAGGGCTGCCTACAGCCCTTGCAGTTACCTCTGCCTCAGTGAAGTCACCCCTCGTGGTCTTTGAGAATTCTTGGTTGACAGTCATTGCTGAAGTCCGTGGTCCCTGCCGTGGCACCTGAATTCCACACTGACCTTCCAGGCACAAGGTCCACTTTGGAGGCCTGCTCTTCCCTAGGATGTGCAGGACCCTGTGGCCTCTCTGGCTGGTTGCTTCCCCTAGCTGTGGTTTCGGCTACCCCAGGGTCACGAGCTCTGGTCCCATCTTAAGGGGTTTGCAGTGCTCACAGGCTTCCTTATGGAGCTCCTCAAACCTCTCTTTGTGACTCCTCCTCATTAGAGTCTTCACTCTGGGAGGAGGCAGAAAGCATGGTGGGTGGAAGGGGTCTTCTCAGACTCCCCCCAGCAAGCTCAGTTCTGGCCTCATTGCCTCCTGAGCCCCTTGCCCGTTGAACTCCCTTTTTCTTCGCAAGTAAGTAGCTGCGTGTATTAGTTCTCTTTCACGCTGCTGATAAAGACATAGCTGAGAGTTGGCCATTTACAAAAGAAAGAGGTTTAATTGACTTACAGTTTCACATGGCTGGGGAGGCCTCACAATTATGGTGGAAGGTGAAAGGCATGTCTCCTATGGCAGCAGACAGGAGAAGAGAGCTTGTGCAGGGAAACTCCCCCGTATAAAACCATCAGATCTCGTGAGACTTACTCACCATCATGAGAATAGCACAGGAAAGACCCACCCCCATGATTCAATTATCTCCCACTGGGTCCCTCCCACAACATGTGGGAATTATGGGAGCTACAATTCAAGATGAGACTTGGATGTGGACAGAGCTAAACCATATCACTGCATTTGCATCTTACTTTGTGTGCCCCCAGCTTTCTGGATTATTTTATGCTTTCTGTGTCCAGGCCTCTGAGCTTTCTTGCTGAAACCCACAAATCCTTTTGTCTCTCAACAAACTCCAGCACTTGTTCATCTATATCCTTTAGTTTTTAGACTGTAATCTGTAGAGCGAATTTCAAGAGCCTGCTTTGGAACTCAAAAGTCAAAAATCTGGTCTTTATCCTAGACATGATCATTCCTTCCCTTGAGAGCTGGGAGATAGAAAGCTGCCTGAATGCCAGTGGAAGGTAGAGGGAACAAGGGGAAAACAGCAAAATGATTCTCTGCCATGCACGGCCATGTACGATAGACATGAGAGCCTCCCAAAAAGACATGTTGAAGCCCTAACTCCAGTACCTGAGAATGTGACCTGGAAATAGGCTCTTCGCCGTTGCCACCAAATAAAGACGAGGTTGTTTTCAACTAGGGTGGGCCCTAATTCAATAAAACTGGTGTCTTTATAAGAAGAAGGAAAACACAGACTGACACGCAGGGAAGATGGCAATGCATCTTCAAGCCAAGGAACACCAAGGATTCATGGCACATTGGAAGTCAGGAAGACACAAGGAATTATTCTCACCTACGGCCTTCGGAGGGAGCATGGCTCTGCTGACCTGACACCTTGATTTCAGACTTCTGGCCTCCACAACTATAAGAGAATAAATGCTGATTTAAGCCACACAGTTGGGGTCACTTCCTATGGCAGCCTTGGGAAACTAATACAAGGAGGTATCCAGAGGCTGGTACCATCATGAATTGCTAGCCTACGCCACCTCTCTTCTCTGCTACCAGACTTCAAAATAGATGAGCATATTAGTGAATCATCTTTCAGAGGCAAGTGAGTGGACACCCAGCCCATCTTGGTTTCAGCAAGAGAGAAAATGTGTTGGCTTAACTCAAGGTCTGAAAATAGATTTTATCAGCTTCAGGAGCAGCTGGATCCAGGGGCTCAAACAGCATTGCTGTTACCCAGCACCTCTGTATTTTTCCCTGGGCTTGTTCTTTGCTCTTCACAGGTCAACCCTTTCACTTGGTCTATTGATCTACACTTTTATTCCTTCTTTGTGGTTGTTTACCACCAATTTCCTTCATCTTTCTCTGCTCAGCCAATCTATCAATCAATAATCAGTTTTTATCCTGAAAGCTCATTCAGCATGAGACAGTGTTGTACAGTGGTTAAGAGCATAGGTTATCAAGCCCATTTTCCTGTCAACTGCCTTCTCTGTGTTCTTGGGAGAGTTATTTAACTCCTCTGTGCCTCAGTTGCCTCATTTGTAAGACAGGGATCATTTAAAAACTTGGGCTCCTAGGGTTGCTTTGAGAATTGAGTTAGTAGATGGTAACTGCATGCAATTCAGTGAGTTCATGTGCATTAAATATGGAGAACAAGGCCTGACACATAGTAAGCGCCATATATGTGTTCCATATTTATGGAAGTAGAGGCACACTATGCATGATTGTTGTTATATTGACAGTATAACATTACAAAACTAGCCTTTGACTTAGGCTTGCCATCTCTAAAAGTTACATATATTAAGAATGTGAGGCTCTGAAAGGTTTATTATCTTTTCCAGGGTCACCAAGCTAGCAGAAGTGTAGCCAAGATTCCATAAGAGGTTGAGCACTTTCACTATACATGTTTGGTCTCTCCTGCACTGTCACTCTTTATCTTCTGTCAACCATGATACCCAAGTCTCCCTCATTCTAAAAATCTCTTTCCTCCACCCTGCTTGGACCTAAATGTTCCCTATATGCCCTAAAGTTTCCATCATCTGTCTCCCCCTTTATTTACTAGGATCTCGTAAAAGGAAGTGGCTGATACTGAGCTTTTCCACATTTCCTGTCCTTACCAGTCTTCACTGACCTTCTTACTCTTTACAACCTTATGTTCTTTCTGGCATTCTCCCAAAAATATGCTCTCGAAGGTCACCAAACATCTCTTAAATATCAAATCAAATGGCTTTTCCTAAGGCCATCTTCCCCCGACCTCTGTGTGAAGGGTGTTCCCTTTATCCATGGCCTCTTCCCTCGAGCCCTCTCCCACCTTTGGCTCCCTTTCACCTCCCGCTGGCCCATGGCTTTCTCCACTGCGACCCTGAGGCCCCCACTGCTCCAAAGCAGACTCATCAAGTGAGCAGGAAAGAAAGAAGGAATGATGGCAAGTTCTTCATCATCTGAGTTTTGTCTTTTGTTAAGCTCTAGGCCAAAGAAAAGAAGAAAATATTTTTTAACTACTTGCTTCTTCTAAGGAAAAATACTCTCTTCGGGCCAAAATAGAGAGCATGGGAAATGAAAAGAATGAAGTGCATATGGGGTTTCTCAGAAGGAACCGTGAACCTACCCAATGACTGGCCCCATGGGGATTGTCGTTGTTTGACAATCCTAGAGTTAATGGGTCCTGGGTACCCTTTGCCTCCAGGTACCCTGGGCACCAAGACAAGTAGGAACAGGTGTCTGCTCAGAAGGCTGAGGCCAAGGGCATGAGGAAGGCTCACAGTGGGCCCCCGCCCCTGCTGACCCATAATAGAGTAGAGAGGAATCAAATATGGCAGCAGACAATGGAGGAGGGGACACTGTCCTTGGGTAGGGTGGACTGGCCAGTGGAACCAATTAAGTGCCAATGGGACAACACTCATTGTAGAGGAGGCCAATGCCTACTGAGGCCAAGGAAAACCCGTCTCTCCCCTGCTGAGACTGAGACGCCGCCGTGTCACTCCCTGGAAGGAGTGTGTCCCCTCTGAAGTGAAGGTGGTGGGAGAGGAATCTGAATACTCATTGTGCTTCCTGTGAATTAGGGAGACTCTATTTCTGCTCCTTGCAAGAATGGGGCCTCCAGAGAGAAAGTCAGTCACATTTCTAGCACACCGAAGGTGGTGGATTGAGAAATTCCCGCCTGTCACAGAAGCAGCCTTTTTCTTCACCATCTTTAGATGTTTCAGATCCTGTTATTCCTTCAGCCTGATTGACCAGTTAGAGTCTATAAAAATCAGGGTTAGATCTCAGCAACAAAACCATCAGCATGATAGAGACCGAGAGACAGAGAGAGGCTATTTAACCGGCTTCCATCCTTGACTGTTTAACCGGCTTCCATTCCTGTGTGAGGTCACATTCCCTTATAATAAATCCCTTATGATATGGGATTTGATCCCTTATGATATGATTATGGGGATTTGATGCCACATAATGATGGAAGCTAGTTAAATGGTCTCTGCAAGGCTGTCATCTTTGTGTCTGGTGCTGGCATTTAAAGTCCACAGGGAGGCAGTGAGGAAGAGGGGAGGGACTTGAAGTGGGAGAGAGTGAGGCCACAGGCAGGCGCCAGAATCCAGGAGAACAGACTGGAACCTGGCGAGGGGCTGTGTTCTGAACATCACCTCTTCACCTTGTAGGCGAAGGAGGGATTCCCTGCGCAGGATTTTGAGCCTGGTCAAACACAGGATGCCCCAACACTGAACAGGTGAAATTGACAGGGTGGGAGGAGGACACCGTATACCATTCAGTGCCACACAGGGGTTGCACCCAGGAGCTGAGTAAACAAGAAAAGGCTAAGGGAGGCAGGCTCTGTGGTATCAAGAGAATGGGGTGCCCCTTGGCTTCTGCAGGAGGAGGTGGTTCCTGCAGAGAACAGAGGCCCCTACCAACAATAGCAGGCACTGTGCCTGGGCCTGGTGTTAGGGAGAGTGGCTTAGCCAGGACACCTTCTCTGCAGGAGCACTGTGGGATGGGGAGCTTGCCGTTAGGCTGGGTTCCCCAGATGTGAAGGCACACACATAATATTGGGCTGCAGCTTTAGGCCTCATACCCTAGTCTCTCACACTTCTAGGCCTCAACTTCAGTGACAGGGCTGGGGGTTCTGCAGCAGAAGCTGGCTTTCCTTGTCATGAGGCTGAGTCTGCCTGCAGCCCAGGAGTTGGAGAACAGAGTGGGCATTCAGCAGGAGCTGGAGGCTGAGCAGCCAGATGAGTCACAGGTGAGGACAAAGTGCACAGGCAGTTTCAGAGCCTAGCCCTGTGCATTGGCCCCCAAGGGCTGAAGGAACACAGCAGTTGCTTCTCCTTTACCTTCAAAACCTCCTGCAAATGCCCTGTGGCCCACCTCCAACCCACCCTCCAAGGGGAGTGGAATTCTGGAAAATGTAACTCCAGCGTAGCCAAGTCAACCTGTGAAGCCACCACAATCCCTGCCTTTCTTCCACGTTCAGTGGAAGTTCCATTTCCTGATTATCTCAGCTGAATATGACCCCTTTCTCCTCTGAACTTCCTGATCCTTCTCTAATGGCACTTTTCACTTTGTGCTAGATAATAACCATTTGTGATTACATTTTATTTCCCCTAATAATGATAATTAAACCATGACAGGCCAGGTCTTGCCCTGTATCTCCTCTAATTCTCCCAACAGGCAGAAAACAAGCATGATGATACCCCTCTTCCAGGTGGAGAACACTACTCAGGGAACATGGGAAACTCGCCTGAGACAATGGCAGTAGAAGGGGGCAGTGATGTGAGCCTGAAACCTAGACCCTCTGCTGACACTCAGCCTGCACACCAGCTCTCAGCTCCCCAAGGGAAAGGGACTGTGCCTTATCTGTGTCACTTGCATGCTGACTATTTCTGTAGCTTGCACAGAATAGTAACCCACTTGGGATTCATTCAAATCCTTTCCTGTGTGCAAAGCAAAGGACCCATTTTTATGGAGACCACAACTGCAATTGATTAAACCTCAAATCACCATGCAGTTGATATTGACTGGCCCCTCGCAATGTTCATGTCCTCAAACGATGTAATGACACTTCTGATGACATGTTTTTGACTTGGGCCCCCTGACCATGCCTCAGGCTCCAGGCTCTGTGTTCAGTGCACACAGTCCTTTGTTTGATGCGCACCGCAGCCCCCAAGGAAGGTGTTACTACCCCCATTTTACAAGTGAGGAATCTGAGACTTGCAAATAACCACTTGCCCAAGGTCATGGACTTATGAAGTACAAGAGCTGGAGACTGACACACCCAGAACTCCTTATCGCTGTCTCAGGGGCTGCTCTTGCAAGGTGAGCAGGCTTCACCTTGTACCACCTGCCAGATTCTAACATGTCTCAATGCCCTTCTCCCCTCCAGATGCCTCAGCTCCCACCATCCTTGCTTGCCAATGCTGTCTACTCTGTGTCTCAACCACTGCTTGTTTCTGTGTTTTCTTGTCCATCTCTGCAGCCATTGCTGGGGCCAGGTGCTCCTTCTCTCAATGCAATGTTCTCCCAACCAGGCCCCTGGACTCCAATCCTTCTCCCTCCATTCCCTCCTTTGTAGTCCTGAAAACTCCATGTTCCTGAAATGGGAATCTGATCGCATAAGCCCTCCACTGACATTTTTGGTGACTTCCTGCTGCCCCAGGACATGACACTCAGGGTCCCTGGTCTCGCTGTACATACTACACAGACTCAACTCCCCAGCGCCTTGCAGCAGTAACTCCAGAACTCACCATGGCTCTCCATGCCTCTGAGCTTTTGCTCAAGGGCTTCCCTTTATTGGGAACACTTTGCCATGCCTAACTCCTACCCAGTCTTCAGAATGTCCCCCTTCAGGTGTCACCCCGAGCCCACATCTGGGACAGATGCTCATGAGTACCCTGGGAATCCTCCATCAAAGCCAGGGTCACCCTGAGCTCTGACTACTCTACTTGTCTCCCCTCTTACCAGATGGAGCTTCTGGGTCCAATGGGTTCATCTATTCATCTTGGCACCCCCACTGGTCTAGCCCAGTGCCTGGTAAACAGTAGGGGCTCAGTATAGTTTTGTGGAGTGAAAACAGTGATAAAACAGCAACTGCACATTGATTGAGTCCTTATCACATGCCAGGAACCTAGAAAGCCCTTCCCAGGCATTATCTCATGTGATCTTCCCAATATCCTTATGAAACAGCAATCTTCATTTTACAGATGCTGAAACAGCGGCACAGAGCTGGAGAGCTGTAATAACTCCCCCCATGCTACTCATGAGTGGCTGAGCCAGGCGTGGGGCTCCATGGCTTGGATTCCATCACCACGCGCTTCCCAGGGCTGACCATGCAAGGCTTTGAGCACCCAGCCTGCACCTTCGGCAGATGAGAAGCTGTGCTCTGGGATCCATGACAAAGCAAGGGTTAACTTACCTAAAATATGCTGTGCTGCTGTGTAGGGCCCTTAGGAGTTAGCAGGGTATTGTTTAATGAGGGAGCATTTCCCAGGGTCTGGATTGTAGGAATTAACAAGCTGGGGTCAGGTCAAGTTACAGACTCATGGGAACCTCCTCAGCCTCAAAGAGAATCAGCAGCTTGATAAACAAGAAAAAAAAAAAAAAAGACACCTGCCTAACAGAGACCCCAGGGTTAACAGAAAGGACATTCATACTAACAAAAATTTCAGGCTGATAAACATTGGAAATGCTGCCCCTCTCTTCACTTCAGGAGGGTTTATTGCTTCTTGGGGTGACCAGTTGCTCCTTGCAGAAGAGGCTATTCATGGGCCCAAGCCCTGTGAGGCCATTAAGTCTTTTTCTTTTTTAGTTACTTTTCTGAACGTTTTTGAGTTTTCTCATTAGGATGAAAGCAAATCTTATGCTGTAAACAGTTTAAACATCCTCTACCGTGTCCCCATTAAGCAGGAAGTCCTCTCACATGGTAAGCAATGGCTATTTTTAATTAAGTTTCACTGCTAATGTTTCATAATTTTCAAGTAACTCTTCAAGTTGATATTTTCAGCCAAAGGGAGCTCTTGGGTTTAGGCCCAAATGAACAATTTGTGAAAGACTTAGACTTCCTTAACCCAAATGCCTTCAGTTTAATGAGAATTTTTAAAAATGTTTTTACTTTTTCTTTATTTCCTCTTTATCTTGGGTCTTGGGTTGATTACTATCTCTTACAAAGCTGGCATGCCTTTTGCTTCTTCTGCTAACCACTCTTCTTTGTCCTCTGCATTCAAGATACTACCTTTGTATACCACACCAGATTCACCGGAGGCAGGGCTCCTGGCCTCTTGAATTTAAGGAGGGCTCGCCAGGATCCCACATCCTTGTTCCTTCCTCAGACACAAGTGAGGGGGCATTATAAGTTCATAGATGTCAACCAGAATGCCTTCATGGAAACCTTATGACATTCTCTCAAAAAAAAAAAAAAAAAGTAAAATAAAAACCAACCCAGTTCATGGTAGATATAAATATGCTGTATGATCAGATGTCAGGCTTCCTCATCATTGGCATCAATATTTGGATATTTGCATCTGAAGCAACATGATTTTTGGAGTGTTATACAAATGTAAGGCACCAGAAGTGGACACAAAGCCCTTTGGTAGCAACAGCAGTCCGTGTCCTCAACCCCATTCTTGGGCTGCTGCAAGCACGGGACCTTTGATAGTTTAACATCCATATTCTGCTCTCTACAGATGAAAAAGATCAGAGGCAGAAGTCATCATGAAGATACTGCGAGTGCAGGTGAGTCAGCCAAAGTCACATACCTCCAATGGGCAGCCAGGGGGAGGTCAGAACCCATGTCTCACTGACTCCAGTTTCTGCTTTCGTCCACTCAAAAACCAGAGTGGATTCTAGAGCCAACCCAGCCACTGAAATAACCAGGAGGAAACAAGAGCCATTCCTGGGGAGGAGAGGTCAAGAGTGGCAGTCAGACTTATGCGGAACTCACATTAGAAGAAGATGGCACCTCTGAGTTACTTTAAGGGACCTCTGCCTCAGCACAAATGAAGCTAGGAGTACAATTCATGAACAGCTTTCTATATTTCAGAGTCAATACTTTGAGGAATAATTGCTGGAGACTGGCTTACCATTTTTAAATCAGCCAGAACACAAGTGGTTGTCCATCGAATGCAGTCAGTGAATGGCCAGAAAGAAAAGGACATCGCAGAACCACACCAGTGGAAAGAAGAGGGCAGAGACAGGGTCTCTTCAGTGGCCCCAACTCTTAGGGGAAAATGGATTTGCACTCAGTACCAGAACCAGGCTATTCTTAGGGTACATAGGAATATTGGTTTCTTAAGCACATATTATAGTCAAAGTCTCCTGCCTAGTCAGCTATGTATACATCTTCCCTAGCATGATTTTGATTCTTCCCAAACCTTTTCCTTGGTTACCTGTAAGGCACTGTGGAGTGTAAGGCACTGTGGAGAGGCCTCTTCTAGGGAGACTGGGAAGGAAGCTGAACAGGAGCGGTCACCCACCATCCACTGTTAAGGTTCTGGATCTCAGAATAGGTGGAACCGGGATGTCTCCTCCGTCAGAGCCTGTGAATGGGGCCCCCACTTGGTTGAGTCTGCCCAAGGTCATACATTTGTACATAAAATTAAATAAGGGAAAAGGGGAGCATCTATCCATTATGGATCTTTTCAAGCACATCACAGTTTCCCAATAAAGAAGGACTCAGAGAAAGATCAGAATAACTCAAACTTCTACCACTAGTTTGAGCTGCCCTTTCCAATCAAATGTTCAGCATTTTCTATTCAATAAAGAGCATTTTCTACTCAATAAAGAACACTATCAAATGTTCAGCATTTTCTACTCAATAAAGAGCATTTTCTACTCATAAAGAACACTATCAAATGTTCAGCATTTTCTCCTTAATAAAGAGGCAACTACAAGTCCTGGAAAATATGATTCCCACTTTTAAAACTGTATCATCTGATTAGAGAAGTGAGATGAATAGACTTCACATACATAATAAGACAAAACAGATTAAATTTAGTGCTGAATTATGCATTCAGGAAGAAAGATAAGGCCAAGGTAACCACAGGAGCCTTTGAGGACATAGTTATCTCAGTATTAAAAGGAGGACTGATTTGGATGATGGAGGAAAGACCTAGATGCTCAAGGACCACGTGTGTGAGGGAGAAATGTGAAATGGAGGCGCGACATAGGCTGGGATGTTTTCTCATCTGTAAAAGGAGAAAAGCATCAGTCTTTTCAGCCTTATTGGATTTCTCTGAGCAGGAAATTTAGGTAGCTGGTGTGTTTCAATTCAAGCCTGATGAGGAAGTTAGAAGCCATGGGGTCCTTGGAAGAATGACTCCCTGTAGCCAATCAGAAGATTCCCCCATAAGCCTCTCTCCCTCCTGAGGTACCACTAGCCTCACCCTATTGCTCTGTCTGCTGCTCCCCACGGCTCTCCTCAGAGTAGAGGAAAAGTGGGGTAAAGCAGCACTCCTCTTCCACGAAGACCAGGGAGATGTCTTCAAGACTGGGCACCCCAAAGCAGCCTGAACCTCCTCGTGAGACGTTGCAAGAATCCAGGAGTTCCCTGTGGATTGAGTGAATACCAAAGGTTGTCCTGGCATGTGGATACCCAGTCAAGAGGGGTCTTTTAGGCATGAAGCAAGAAGCTGAGGCCATGACTTCCTATAGTGGGAGCTAAGGAGGTGGAGATCTCCATACGGTCTCCAAAGAACCATATGGGTGTCCACCAATGACAGACCCTTGGACTTCCAGGTTAGGAAGAGCACCAAAGGCCAGCATCAGCCACCGAGGCCACAATACACAGCAAAGCAGACTGTCATCTCATCCAGTCACTCGGGGGGCACTTGCACTTTCTTGCCAACTTCCTCACCTTATACTCAGAGGATCCTAGAAGAGAGATAGGGAGGAAGAGAAGAAGAAGGAGGAGGAGGAGGACAAGGATGAGGGGGATGAGGAGGAAACAGCTGAGGTATACTTGCTCTGTAGGCAGAAGACAAGAGATCTGAACCCATCTCGAGAGTGACTTTGCAGGTGAACAGCACTGAATCCTGAGTAGCAAGATGAAACTGCGCCAAGAATCAGTGGGGCTGAGAAAGAAGTACAGGCTGCAGTAGAAAGTCATTGAGGATGCCTGGAGAAGGGAGGGTTCATCCTAGCAGAGTTGGAAGGGGCAAATATTGGAAAAAATAAAACTACAGGGTTTCTCTGTGCATCCTGCCAGTGAACTGACACTTCACAAGAAGCCAATGTTCATTTGTATTTGTGAGAAATGAATATGTTCACGTTTCTAAAAGTTAGCATTTCGGGCTTCTACATAAACCTATGGCTCAAGCTTTGTCAATACCTTTGCGTTTGCTTCTTATCAAGGAATCAGAAAAAGCAGGAAATCATTAGCTTCGTAATAGGGGCATAAGACATCTAATTCACAATGCTTTTTTTTTTTTTTCCTTTTTTGCCCTGCTGCAGTCCAAAGTGACAACAAAAGCTATTTCCCCTAATTCACAACAACCTCAATTTCAGTTGACAGAAAATTCTCAGACAGTGGTTGTTTTGGTGAGCACTACATTTACCCTACAAAGAAATATTACATATATATGCAAAAAGCCATATTTACATAAAGAAGCGTCCAGTAAAATAAACCATTTGCTACAAAGCAGGTTTCAGGACCTAAGCATTCAAGTTAATTTGACTGTAGGGAAAGTCCTTGAATGGGAGGGGATCTTAAGTATTCAAAAATTTCCAATAACCTAGTTTTTTTAAGTTTATGTATAATTGTCATGATTTTTAGAATTCTCTTTCAGTCATATTTTGTTTTTTATGTCTAAAGTTGCAATTGACTCAATAATGCCCTGGCACCCTGAAAACATTAACGAGCATGTTTGAAAACTGGTTTGGGGAACCTATAGAATCATTCACAAGAATCCTCAAAAACCTGCCTTAAAGGTCCCGTTTATTTATTTCGGGAATACAGCAAAGGTGGGCCTTCCTGGTGTGAGCTTCCTTCTCATGATCTTCACAAATAAAGAAGCAAAACCAAAATAGTCAAATGGCTCTGCTCAGGGTCACGAAGCAAGTGCATCAAAAATGGAAATGGACATTCTCTTTGTCTTTTTGCCAGTCCAATGACCACACACAAATGGCTTCTCAACATGGTGGGAAAGTGACGACCTATTCCCTTTATTCCTCTAATATCAGCAACATAGAGAAGCCGCATGGACAGGGTCCTTGGAGAGAGGCTCTCCTTAGGCTGTGACTCTGGACCACAGACACTCCCTTCCTAAGAGTGACAGACACAAGTCAAGCACCCAAGTTACTCAATTATTTCTTTCTGAGATTTGCCAATTCCCAATGAAAGCCAAGGAACGTTGTTACAAAATGTCAGTGATTTTGGATGCACTGTTTAATTTCTATGTTGATTCCACACACAGAAGCACAGGAAAATCTTTTATGACACTAATGTGAAACAGAGCTGTGGGTCTGGATTTGTCTGGACTGGAGGAACCTGGTGTTTTTGGGTTCTGATGGCAACCGGCTGGGGATCAACCCCATGTAGCTATCTCTTGGGCAACTCACCTGATTCCTAGAAACCAAAACCCATTCCAATTTTTACTTCTTTATCCCTATCAAAAAAAAAAAAAAAAAAGCATCTGAGGACTACAGACGCAACCTCAAAACCCCAAGTTCAGACAACGTTCAATATTTCCTAGGATTTTACATTCTTCTAACACAGCCCCTGAAAGCCAAGCAGACAGATGCCTCCATGTGATGATGATGGAGCATGCACTGGGTTGAACTGTGTCCCCCAGAAAGATGTGTTGGCATCCTTAACCCCTGTACCTGTGAATGGGACCTTATTTGAAAAGAGGATTTTTGCAGATGTAAGCAAATTAAGATGTGGTCGTATTGGATTGGGGTGGGTCCTAAATCCAACGACTGGTGTCTTTATAAGAAAAGGGAAATTTGAGCACATAGACACACACAAGGAGTACATTTTGTGAAGACGGAGACCAAGATGAGAGTGACACAGCTGCAAACCAGGAAACACCACAAATTGACGGCCACTGCCTGAAGCGAGAAGGAAGCAATGAAGGATTCTCTCCAGAGTCTCAGAGGGAGCCTCTCCCTCTTGATACCTTGACTTCCTTTTTTGTTTTGTTTTTATTGTTGTTGTTTCTTTTAGGAAAAGATAACAACCACCTTTATACTCATTCCAATTAAGATGTTATGTTTATCATCTTTATAGTTACCTCCCCCCATTACAGTGTAAATTCTTCACTGGCATAGAGCAGTGTCAGGCACATGGTGCATCTGTTGAGTTAAACAAATGTTTTAAAAACTACCAAAGACTATCATGAAAAAAAGGCTATTCTTATTTCCTGGAATGAGGATAAAATCACTGACTAAGTCAGAGGCAGGGCCACAACTAAAATTCAAGTCACACAACAGCACTCTGTGGAAAATCTACATACTCCTATAATAAAGATCTTCTGAATGGCCAAAATGTGTCATCCACTAGTTTGTGGGTAAGTGAATGTGAAGCATGTCTCTAACTGATACCTTGACTTCTGACTTCTACCTTCCAGAACTGTGAGAGAATAAAGCTGTACCATTTTAAGCTACCCAGTGTGTGATATGGAATCCAGAGTTGCAAAGAAATCCAGAGTTGCATAGATTTTAGGTTTTTCTGTTTGTTTTTAATTCTTCTCCTTAGAATGCACATATTTTAACGATAGCAGCCCTCACTGACATTTCCATTTCTCCTTTGCTGAAGCTCAAAAGTGGTGGTGAAAATGTAACCTCCTGAGCCCCTCCCTGCATCCCTTGTTGTATCTGCTTCAGCTCGAGGCTGGGACAGGACTCATCTGGAAAGATGAAGGGCAGCTAGACCCATGGAGCCCATCACACACCTTAGATCCTGTCCACAGGGCATCCCTGACATCTGGTTGGCCAACGGCAGAGTTTGCCAAAAATGTCAGACTTTTGCACCCAGCGCGTGCTTCAGGATGCAATAGATAATAAAAAGCACATCAAACAAAATGACTTGAAGCCTTTGCAGAAGACGTGTGTTAGAGCACATACCCTGAAACTGCAATGACAGGTGCTTCAAAGTTGATCAGCCTAGATAGAATATGGTCAGAAGTTGGAAGCCAAGAGTCGGAAATGTTGGCCCTATTTATTTCTCCTTGCTGAGCTGTGGTGCATCTACCAGTAAATCATCTTTGCCTGTCTGGATTCCAGTAACCCAAGTACATCTACAGCTATAACTGCATCGAATTCCCCAAGGCATGAAATTACCTTATCATGAAGTACCCATGAAGAGCAAACGAATCATGTTAGATCTCACAACAAAGTGATGTGAGCTCCTCAGAAGTGGGGGAGAAGAAAGGCATATTCTGAATATTTGGTTCTTTAAAAATCACACGACTGTATTTGAAGGGAGCAGATGCTGAGGTGAAATATGATTATGCAGATGACACTGACTCCGAGCAGCCACCCTGTGATAATTGTTATTAATAGTCATGCTTCATCTCTAACCCTAAGACCCTTTGCATGGCCAAATTCTGTCCTGCTGTGTACATCTGAGCATCCCAAAACCTCTTCCAGAAAGCCAAGCACTTGCAGCAGCCTGGCTGGAAAGAAAAATATAAATTAATTAAAACAAAACCACCCTGCAGTGACCTCAAATCTGAAAATACAGCTCTCCTGTAAAAATCTGTAAAAAGACATTGATTTGATTCAGGATGCTTTTTTTTGGTGGGGGGAGTGGGGGGTGGAGGGGACGGAGTCTCGCTCTGTCACCAGCCTGGAGTGCAGTGGCATGATCTCAGTCCACTGCAACTTCTGCCTCCCAGGTTCAAGCAATTCTCCTGCCTCAGCCTCCCCAGTAGCTGCAACTACAGGCACATGTCACCATGCCTGGATAATTTTTGTATTTTTAGTAGAGACGGGGTTTCACCATGTTGGCCAGGATGGTCTTGATCTCTTGAACTTGTGATCTGCCAGCCTCGGCCCCCCAAAGTGCTGGGATTACAGGCGTGAGCCACCATGCCCTACCCGATTCAGGATTCTTAACTACAGGAGACCAAGGGTGATAAGAGCGCAGATGAAAATGTAAATTGTCCATGTTGAAGAAGGAAGAGCTGGTGGAAAGAAGAACTTTTCAGGGGCTAACTGCTGACCCTAAGATGAGTACAGAAACCAAGAGAGTGATCAAATGTTGTGATGGGTAAAATTACGTCCCCCGCTACTCAGAAAAGGTATGTTGGCTTCCTAACTCCCAGTACCTCAGAATGTGACCTTATTTTGAGATAGGGTCTTGACAGAGGTAATCGAGCTCAAGTGAGGTGCTTAGGGCGAACTTTAATCAACTATGAGTGGTGTCCTTACAAAAAGAAGAAATTTGGGAACAATTATATACATTCAGGGAAGACAATTATCTTTGCCCGTTTTGTGCTGCAATAACAGAACACCACAGGTCATGTAATTTATAAAGAAAAGAAATGTTTTTTGTATAGTTCTGGAGAGTGGGAAGTCCGTGATCGAGCTGCCAGCGGGTTCACTGCTTGGCCAGGGTCTGGCCTCTGCTTCTAAGATGGCACCTTGAACACTGTGTCCTCGGGAGGGGGTGAATGCTGTGTCCTCACGTGGCAGAGGTTCCAGGCCTCAGAGACATCAAAAGTGTGTGTGTGTGTGTGTGTGTGTGTGTGTGTGTGTGTGTGTGTGTGAGAGATGTGGGAGGTAGTATGTGGGGTATGCTGTAGGGGAGCAGGGTGTGTGGGAAGGTAGGGGGCTGTGGTGTGTGGAAGTGTATGTGTAGTGTGTGGTGTGCTATTTGTGTGTGGTGTGCATATG
>NW_026652289.1:6205762-6275543 GCF_009828535.3 Hylobates moloch
GACAGGCTGGACTGTAGGTTGTGAGCCCACGGATGCTTTAGAGACCCTGTGGACCCCGGGTGCTGCAGGGATGGAGGGAGAGGGGAAGGGGCAGGAAGGCCGGCGTGACAACAATCCAGTCTGGAGATAGGTGAGCCTCCATAGGCCAACTAACATCATATTTGGGGTTTGAACTAGAGGAGAGGCTGTGAGAATGTCTGGGAGACAGAGTTTTAAAAAGAAACACCAAAATGCATGACCAAGTAGGGGAGACAGGTAGGTCCCAGTGATGCAACGCTGGTGGAGAACTTGAATTAGCAGCCAGGATCTTGCCTTGGGGCGGGGGCAGGGTTTGAACCTTCCCTCCAATGTCTATTAGCTAGAACCTTGGAGTTTACCAATCTCACTATGCTTCGTATTTCCAAAATGACAAATATGAACAGATCATACCTCAAAAGATGACTGAAATTATTAAATAAACAATACCAATAAAGCATTTGGTATGATGCCCAGCACAAGATAAGCATTCCTAGAACATTAGCTACTGTGGGGGAAGAGAAGCACCAAAGTACACTTTGAAAATCTGACAAAAATCTATGTACTTTCTTCTCAGAAAAATGCACTGTGCAAACACACCCTCCCCACACCCCCGCATCCATAGGTATGCACACCACATGGACACACACACACACACGCTCAAATTTGCATAAAACTTCATTGGAACTATGGGCTCCCAGTAGCCATGGTGGATTTTGTTAAATGCCCATGCACCCAGGCTAAATCTTTCCAATCTCCATAGAGGCGTCCTGCACATATTTGGAAATGTGGCTGGATTTTCAGAGACTAGTCAAAGCCAGAGACATGAACCTGGAAATCTCCAGCACTTGTTTGTCCAAGATCATGAACCCTGAAGACATTCCGCGGGAAGTGGGGAGACTCAAGGGGGAATTTGGACGGCCTCACGCAGTCCACAGGCCGATGGGAAGGGGTCAGCAAACTGAAGAAGAAGCCCCCCACACCAGAGAGCTCCAAGCAACACTGGACCACCAACATTTTAACTCCAGCTGGGTAATGTCTTAAGAACACAAACCACCACAACGAAAGCCCATAGGCAATTATTTTAAATTTCATTAAACTACATTTCACCATCGAAACCTTCTTATTTGGAGGCTGAATTTTTTTTCAAGATTGTTTCTCCAGCTGTTCAATTTAAATTTATCCCTTTGCGTAAAACTGTATTTCCCAAACCAAAACCATGGTACACATTTAGAAATAAGAGTATTTTTAGGGTTTATGGATTTATTTATGAGAAGTTTTACAAGCATACAAAAAGTAACATTTAGTTATGTAAGTTCAATAAATTAAAATTTATTGAAAATAACAAAATTAGATGAAACCACGGGGATTCTGGAAAATCCCATTCTCAGATTTGAGATATTTTCGTGGGTACCACTGCTGGGCAGAGAGCAGCGGCCCAATACATACTAGTTTCTCCTACTCCCTTTCAGCCTCAGCTTCAGAGGACAATGGGGAAGGGAGGAAGGAAGGGAGGAAGGAAGGAAGGAAGGAAGGAAGGAAGGAAGGAAGGAAGGAAGGAAGGAAGGAAGGAAGGGAATGTTGGTGTTAAGAGATGGGGAGGATGTGGTGCAGAAGTGGCAAGAGGGGAAGGCAGGCAGACAGGCAAACTTGGTGGGACAAGGATGTGGTGCAGAAGCGGTGGGGTGATGGCATCTGGTGATGCAGGATTCTACTCCCTTAGATGATGGGATTTGCAGGGCTCCTCTCACGAAGTTTCATGGTGGTTGTGTTACTGACCACAAGTTCTTAGGCCCCCATGCAACAGAAATTGTCACTAGGCCAAGCAAGTTTCCTAGACAAGGTTTATTAAGACTTCTGCCTGAAACACTGGGCATACATTGTGAGACAGCACAGGAAGAAGGGTCCTCTGGCTGGCACCCCAGGGGAATGCCTTGCGGTGTCTTAAGAAGGGTGACATGCATAACTCATGAGGTAGGTAAGGGTCATTACACATGCAGGGTGGAGCGCAGGGTGTACAGATGCAGTAAAAAATCATGCTAACACATATTTTACATGATTAGAAAATGGCAGCTAAGCCCCTCCCTGGGCGAAGGTATTACAATGAGGCTCAGGGTAAGGATTGGTCACTCTCCTGGTCTTGTGCACATGTGGGCAATAGAGTTAACTCTCCTGAGTGGGATTTATGGTGGAATGCTGCTTAGCTTAGTTTTTTTAGACAGCTTGCAAGGTCTGGTCAGCGGGTATGAGCCAGCTGGGGTGATGCCAGAAGGTCCGATGGTCAGCAGGCACGTATGGAGAAATATGTAGGTGGGGATAGGCTCAGACCCGTCCCTACTGTGGCTCAGTTGGTGTATGCGGGTTTTTAGTTTTGTGCTCTGGTGTTTTTGTGGGGAATGTAGGCAGTTTCCAAAGCCATGCCACCGTCTGCTTCTTTCCTCTAGATGTTTTCATCAGCAAACTTGCTAAGCATCATTTAGTGATAGAAACGAGTACCACAGTCCATGAGAAATTTTCCCTTGACCCATCCTGGTAAGCACTAAATTGAAACTTGCAGAAAATCCAGGGGTAGTTGTTCTTTGCAGAACTACTGCATTAACAGTGGCACAGAGGGAGACATGGTGCTGAGAATCACAAACATGGGCAGCTATGTACAGTGTGATTTGGGCCCTGAATCTGAATCTGAGTTTTGGAATAAATTCCCCCGATGCAGTCCGTGCGCCTGTGTCATGACACTTCAAACTACAGCGAGCAATGACAGGCCTCCCCCTCTTGAGAACTAGACTCCTATCTTAATCCTGTTTTAGTCCCCAGCACAAAACAGAGTCCCTAGCCCATAGACACATTTTTTAATGTATTAAGGGAAGGAATGATGCTTTAAGTTCTAGTTCTTGTCAACTGAATCCTATGAAATGCTTTTCTTTGTTGCACAAAATCCAGGCTGTCTATGTTATCGAACGTGGAAAGGTGTGAAAACAAAGCTCTCTAATGAAATGGGCTCTGAAATCATTGGAACCTATGTCCACTGACATTGGTGGTTAATGGAGGGGTCCTTCAAACACCCTGTGGTTAAAAGAGATCCTGCTAGATTGTGAGATGAAAATGGATGTGATCCTCCATTGCACCATCAGAAATCATCCTCTTTCCTTCTCCAGGAACAGCAGATCAAGGCATTACTGTTGAATATTTTATGCTCAACAGCATGTGGTCTGCATAAAGATCATATTCATTTATTTCCTTACACATTTAATAAATATGTATTGATCACCTACCATAAGCAGGGCCATGAGAGTAAAACAGTGAGCAATGGTTACGCACACCCCAGGAGTATGCCAAAGAAGATAAATTCATGACACAGAATCGAAATATGACAGATTATGTCCTAATCATGATCTATTCTATATGAAAAGATCTTCTCATGAAAAATATGAGAGCATTTTGGAGAAATTTGCATGTACTGATTCCAAAGTTGTGCATTTGCAGGCAAGGCATCTAGAGGCTGATCTACATAATAGCTGAGTTTTACATAGGAAAAGGAGTTGGAGGAAAGTTACTGTGCTAGAGTATATAAAATATATTTCCAATATTTTCATGCCAAAGATATTCTGGTTTCCCATTAAACTCCTAGAATTTTGCTTTTCTCTTTTTCCTTTTTATTTTTCTGTTAGAGTACTTGAAGTATATTTTTGAGTTTGGTAGTAGTAGGTGTTCTACCACCAGGTGGTCTTACTAAGGATCATAACTCTTGGCTAGAAAGGGGAAAAAAAAGCAGAGAACCCTCAAAGAATATCTCTCAGAAAAATTATTCTTTTCAGCCGGGCTCTGTAAGCCAGAGACCTGACATCTAACATGTTGATTTTGAGGGAAGGCTGGTTTCTTATGATCACAACAAGTTTCTTATGATCTTGGTTATAGACTGGAAAATAAATGGTTCATTATTTTCTTCCTTGAGACTCCTTTACTTTTGCCTTATCCAAGTGTGCAAAAAGAAAGGCTATCCTCCTCACCCAATCAGCTTTGACGTCTGCAATACTTGAGGTCAGGGACACTCGTTCTGATCTGCACAAAACAGTGACCAACAAGGTTTCTTTTGCTTTTGCCTTCTGCAAGGCCTCATTCTGATATAAAGGACCTAGTTAAATGGATTGTAAGTTTTCAGCTCTTGACGCTTAGTCTAAATTTCCCATATTGGGTTCCTTTCTTGTTAACTGAGTAACAGCAAATGGAAAACAGGGCACTTACTGGTTGAAATAAAACTGGTAAACACATTTAGAAGACATTTGGATGCTCAGCAGATGTAGGAGGAGGCTGCCTGTGGGCTGGTGCAGGTGAAGGAAAAAAGGTAGCTTCCTTTAATTTCCTTAATGGATGTGGCGATTTGCTTTTTCTAGTCAAGAATCAACATAAATTAGTTGCCTATAACAACGGCCAGCCATTAGAATTAATTCTTGGTTACTATGTAGTTAATATCCTAAATGGAAAATACCTATTAGCACGAATATTCATATGGCACCACAGGCCATTAAAACTCCATTTATTCCACAAACAGAGTACTTGATGATTTTGGAGGCAACTTCTTTTAAGTAGCATCAATAATGGAAACTTTCAGATCTTCAAAGTCTGTCTTTTGAGCTCAAAATAAGAGGCAGGATTGTATCCATTTACTGAGAGAATTATGCTGTGGAGCTGGGAATTTCGTCTCCATTTCTTCTTGATTTCCCAGAATCGTTACACTCCTGAACTGTATAATAAATTTCAACTTTGTGATAGCAGTCGATGAAGGATTTGTTTCCTGGATTTAATGGAGTGGTCACTTGGAGATGGGCTGGGACCACCAGGATGTTTCTCAAACTCCGCCAAGATTTTTATAGCACTAAAAAATTATTTCTGCCAATAGAAGCTCCATACTGCAGCAGTCTTAAAAGAAATTCACTGCCTGCCAGTGGGTTCAGACTGTAAAAAGGACTGACTCTGTGTCCTGGTCTTGTAACTCTGTATAGTCTAAGGTTTAAATTAAAGCTAAGTATGATTTGTTTCCTTACATCTGGCAAAATCAGAGGGCCTCAGATGGCATAACCACAAACTCCCCTCCCCAGTCTGCTCCTGCAGAGAAGGTCCCCCAGCCAAGCAACCCTCCTTATCAAGGGACCAGGCAGATACTGCTTATCCTTGAGTAGTGAGTTTCATTCCCTGCCAGCCCGTGGAATTACTCAAACGAGCCAGTTGCATCCTCCCACAGGAACCGGGAGACACTACAGTCTCTTGTTACTACAAAGCCTGCCTCCCACGGCCCCTGGTTGTTCACTCTGTCCTTAAATGGCCCACGTGGCACGGTGTCCTCCTGCCCTGGGCTGTGGGTATATGTTAGGAATAGGTTGCTGTCGATCGCATCTGTCCACTGTCAGGTGTTGTGTGTTTAGCCACATTCCAGATCCTAGGGAGGGAATCCCTCCCTCACCAATGGGGTAAACAGGAGGCAATTAAAGCTCTAAGGAGGCCTAGGTTGGGGGATCACTTGAGCTCAGGAGTTCTAGACCAGCCCAGGCAACATGGCAAAACGCCGTCTCTACAAAAAATATAAATATTAGCCAGGCGCGGTGGTGCACACCTATAGTCCAAGCTACTTGGGGGGCTGAGGCAGAAGGATTGCTCGAACGCAGGAGGTCGAGACTGCAGTGAGCTGAGATTGCATCACTGCACTCCAGCCTGGTGACAAAGTGAGACCCTGTCAAAAAAATATAAATAAATAAATAAACAAAAATAAAGATAAAAAAGCTCTGGGAAGGACCAGACCAGGGAGTGAAAGTCAAAAAACTCAGAGTTAAATATGAACAAAATACGCATAAATAAAGCCTCATGCTCACTATTCATTGCTTCCCATGTCATGTATTTATTGAGCACCTGCTACGTCAAATGCTGGGAATAGGACCTGGGATCCAACAATGAATGTAACAGGTAAGTACCCTGACCGCAGGGAGCCTCCATTCTGGTAAGGGAGTGGGGTAGTAAACAGGAAAACAAATAAATAGGAGCCTGGATTTCAGGCTGTGCTCGATCTTTGCAGGCCCTTCCCTCTGCCAAGTCCAGGTTCTAATGGAAGATTCCTAGTTATAATTATAGAACCACAGAAGTCCAGTATGACTTCCAGTTGGACCACCGTCTTTACTGACTTCAACTAATAGAAAAATTCTGAACAGCAGTACTGACAAGGGCAAGTTTGCCTTCTTCCCCGTGTTTTGTTCCAGAGCCTCCATCTATATCTTAGCTTTTATTTTCGCCTTTGCGTGGGCCCATTCCCCACCTTCGTTGGGCCCATTCTCTCTGTTCCTCCATACTGGGGTTCTTCTTCTTCTGTTTATCCCAATCTCATCTCGCCCTGTAGTCACTGCTGCCCTCTCCCTGCCCCAGGCCTCCTCATCACTTCACTGCTGACCCCTTCAGCAGGGGAGTGTGTTTTTGTGAGCACAGGCCGCTCTGACAGCTCCTCCAGGAAGGGGCACTCCTGCCCTGAATCCACGGCAGGGCCACCATGAGTCTGCAGTGGGAGTCCACGTACCGTGGTTTGAGGAATGGGGAGAAGTCATTTCTGACCACAACGATGTTCCCCCATCAACTCTTTAGAGAGCACAAATGCCATTATTTTGGAGGAACTCTTTTGGATTTTTACTTATAACATTCCTTATTTTAAGTGAAAAAGTGTCTGAGTAGTACTGCCTAATTCAATGATTTACCCTCAAATTCCAATTTTTATGTGCAAAATCAGAGAATTTCAGAGCTATGGGGAGAGCCACCCTCTAGCCACCATGCAGGGAACTTTAAAGCATTATCTTGGGAGAAAGAAAATGGGTCAGGTCAAGGCAGAGTGAAACGCCTGCTGTCAAAGGCTTTGGTTTTCTAACAAATATCTCCTGAAAATTGAGTTACAATACTTAGTGGCCTTTCTGTGTTGTGTGTTGTGGTTTGATGGGAGCAGCCCCCAAGAGATATGTCCACTTGAGACCTGTGAGTGTGACCTTATTTGGAGAAAGGGTCTTTGCAGGTGTGATGAAGATAAACATCTTGAGATAATATCATCCTGGACTATCCAAGTGGGCTCTAGATCCAGTGATACCTTTCCCTATAAGAGAAGGGTGGAGGGCAATTTCAGACACAGGCAAAGAGGAGAAGGCAATAGGAAAAGGAGGCCAACACTGGAAAAATGTGTCCACAAACCAAGGAATGTGAAGGCCACCAGCCACACCAGAAGCCTGACACGCCTCCCCCTCTGCAGCCTTCAGAGGGCACGCGGCCCTGCCAAAAACTTGATTTTGAACTTCTGGCCTCCAGAATTGTGAAAATAAATGTGTGTTGTTTTACGTCCCTGGTTTATGGAAATTTGTTACGACAGCCCCAGGAAACTCACACGTGGGTGGTGGAGAGGACACCCCTGAACACCACCACCTTCCAATCAACTCTCTAGGAAGCCCACATGCCATCATTTGACACGAATTTTTGCAAATTGTGAATGGTTTTCAGTTTTTAGAAGTTGCATATTAAAAGGTGGCATCCTAAGCTGTTGAGAAATTTGGTGGTTATTAATTTTCTAAACCTGGTAGTGAGCAAAATATCAAGAACCTATAGTCATGAGATTTAGCTTAGTTGCCTACAAGGGAGATGAGTCCAAGGTGGAAGTCAGGGCTCTGAAGAGGCAGCAACAAAGATCAACAAAGGTCACCTACTGGACATTTTCGTATCTCACACACAAACACACACTCTTAATAAAACAAATTATTTTAAAACCAAAATTATGCTTTCCATTTTCCCCAAGAGCCAAACATGCCTTGATGATTGTTACATAGTTTTAGTAACTCACACAAGCTATGAATCTTTAATATGCAACTGATGCACTGAGCACAGATGCAGGCTCCCTGGGAGACATTTATGGAGGCTGCCGTTAGGTTTACCTAATTAGATGTTCCAGAATGCAGATTTCCTACTTATAGCATGCCTGTTTTCTGTGAAAGCACCCCACAAATTCAGTTCAGCGGACACTTTTGTTTATCCACAGACCATCAACAGAAGTTAGCTGAAATAATTTAAAGAGGCAGTTACATGCTTCTGGCAAAAAGTAAAAACTCTAAAAATCAGCATTTTATGGTTCTTAGCTAGCTTGAGCCAAAAATATGCTGGGCTGCAGTCTGAAGTCTGATTTCCTTCCGTCTGAAGTTGACTGGGTGTGCTTTGAGCAGCAGCAGGACCGCAGGGAAGGACTCGTGGGTCAGAACTTTGGGTAGGGGGGCCAAGCACCAAGAGCAGTTCCTCTACCTGCCTCTGTGGGCCACCCCAGGGGAGACAGATGCAGGGCTGAGGAGAAGCTGACCTTCTCCTAGGAGAGGTGATACATGTGTCTGGAATGGCTCCAGACTGGTGGTGGCCATTAACGGGGCACATTCCATAGTCCATGCCTTTTGCCAGACATGGGATTGCACGGCAAACCTCAGGCCACCTGCACTCACATATGCCCGATATATTTAAGACAAATCAGGAGTCCGGAAAATCAGAGGTGGGTAACAGACCCATCATCAAATGGAACATTCTAGAAGCCCCACAGAGCCAAAAATACTATTGGATAAAACTGGACACACTAAACAAAAACAAATCTGAATGTTTACATAGATATTGGTGACTGAAAGGAACAGAAAACCTCCCATCCAAAGAGATGCTTGGAAATAAGCTCATAGACATGGCTGCTGAGAAGCTGTGATGTCCAGGAAATTGGGGAACTAGATGGGCGTCTGCAACATGAAAGGCTTCCAGGCAGGTGAGGTCTACTTAGAGTCCAACAAAACACCTGCAGGCTCACACCTTCTCAATGATTCTTCTGTTTGCCTTAGCAAGACCAAAGGGCAAGTGTTCTCTTGCGTTTACCCTCAACTTCTGTGACGACTCAGAACACAGACTCCAGCATCAAGACTCAATAGCAAAATGGATTTTCCCTGGCTGGCAACACAGGACCCAACATTATCCTTCTGCATCTCTGGGAACTCTTTGTAAGCCTTTGTGCTTCCTGAAGCTAATCTGTCTCTCAGGGCAAAGGCCTTGACCTACAGAGAATTAACTTCCATGTCAAAGCCTCAGAGATGCTGGGGGTGGTAGAGATATTAAAAGATGGGGCAAATGCTTTGCTAAAAAAAAAATGAAAATCCCTCTGTTATTGTTGGAAAGGAAGAAATCACAGCTTCCAACTCTTTAAATGAAAATTTGCTTGACTAACTTTGAACTTGATTTTTTCAGAGGAGCTTGGTGCAACATCAATTAACAAAGTCGTCAGCCCTGATTGTGCCAGTCTGCAGCAAAGGTCTCCACTTAAAAGGCCTTCTCAGCATTTCAAATATTTTGTTTGTACCAGATAAAAGCTGCTTTAGAACACAAAGGTCAGAGTTTCCATGATTTATCTTTTAAAAGCAGGCATGCTGGATGTCTTTTAAATGAAGTCATCCTGGATAAACTGCACACACAAAAAATATTTCAGTGGCTAATTGATGATGGTGATTTGGGGAGGATCCTCTCCCTAAATCACTTTGGGACACAATTGGTAAAAAGCTGCCATCTTTGATCATGGCAAGGAAAATCTATTTCAGTTTCCTCCTCGTATAACAGCAATCATTTTTTTTTCCTCTGTACTCTCTAATCTTCACAGCAAACCTAGGAAATAGACATTGCTTTCTCCCATTCTACAAAGAAAACAATGAGACTTGGAGATATTTATTTACTTAATTCGTTGCTGATGCAAGACTTGAAACCAGACTCTTTCAGCTCTACTCTGGGCATTTTAGACACATAATTCCTCATTAAACCACTGGAATTGTCCCCATGTGCTGAAGTTAGGTTTAGTGCAGACTCATTCGACTCAGCATAACTAACTGTTCATTATCAAATAACAAAAAAAAGAATTAAGAATAAAAATTAGTCTTTGGTCTCAAGGAGTTCAAGGCACTTCGTGTTTTAAAAATTTTTATTTTTATTTATTTATTTTAGAGACAAGATCTTGCTCTGTCTTCCAGGCTAGAATGCAGTGGCACATTCGTAGCTCACGGCAGCCTCTAACTCCTGGGCTCAAGCAATACTCCTGTCTCAGCCTCCCAAGTAGCTAGTACCACAGGTGCATATCACTATGCCTAGCTAACATTTTTATTTTTTTTTACGTAGATGGGGTTTCACTATGTTACCCAGGCTAGTCTCAAACTCCTGGTCTCAAGTGATCTTCCAGCCTCAGTCTCCCAAAGTGTTGGGATTACAGGTATGAACCACTGTGCTTGCCCTCAAAACACCTTAGAAGATTAGGGCTCCTCAATGCTCCTTGAATTATCTTCTTTACCATTTGAGTGGAAAATGGTGCTGAAAATATGTGCAACTAGGCTAAAGATGAGGTAGTTAGTTCACAGTATCTAGTGTGAGCTGTGGAGTCAGTCAGAGCTGGGTTCAAGCCTAAATTCCAAACCTCAATTTTCCCATTTGAAAATTAATATGATAATAATAGTCACTATTTCAAAGAGTTCAAAGAGTTGTGAGAATTAAAAGTGTTAACGCCTGGGAAGTAATGCACTTAAGGCATTCAGCTCAGTGCCCAACTTGTATGTGTGTATTTAATGAATCCTAGTTACTGTGGTTAACTGTCACCATGAAAGATTCACTCATTTGGACTTGCAAACTTTAAGATCTTTGAGTGTCTGTGGTACAAATTCAAACAGCTCTGCAAAGCTGGCATTTAAAACACTCTCAGCCTTAACTATGTCAGTGAACATTAGTTGGTCACCAGCAAAGAATAATACCCTGTGGCACTGGGAGAGAGGAGTAGGCAGCACAGGGAAAGAAAGTGAGGATGGGAAGGAGGCAGGTAAGTAGAGTGTTGAAAATGCAAGGACTTGGAGTCAAGACTAAACTCCCCTGCTTCAAAATTTTACCAAGGACCAGCCCATGGGCAGTTAGTCTTTACTTACGATTTTTAAAATATGGCCAATTTCAGACTATCAACAACGATGATACTAAAATAATAATAACATAAATAATAACCATTGTTTGTCAAGTGCTTATTACAAGCTCAACTCTAAGCTCAGAGAATTTGATTTTCACATAATTGTTGCCAAATGCCAGGGGTTCAGCCTAGGTCTGGATGCTCACCACACAGAAAGCCAGTCACTGAGACAAGTATTGCCAGGGAAGAAAGGCTTTATTGCAGGTGACGGCAGCCAGAAGATGGGAGACAAGTCTCAAATCCATCTCTATAACCAAGTAAAATTAGGGGTTTGTATAGCAGAGAATTAGGGAGGGGTAAGGAAGAGGAGTTAGTAAAGAGGCAGCAGGTGCGTCTGATTGTCCGGATGTGGTGATCTGGGAAGTTTCAGTTCCTTGATGTGATCTGGGAGGCCTGATGGTTAGTTTCCTGAGAAGGTAACTCAGGTAAAACAAATGCAAGTTGCTCAAGCTTCGGTTCTATGGGAAAATTGGGCCGGTTTTGTAATTTTGCTTGCCTTGGTGTAATGCTCCTTTCTTTTCAGTAAAACTACATTTCTTCATGACTCTATTGCACACAGCAGTGAAAATCAGTGGGGGTTTTGCTCACTCAGATTCAGAACATGGTTCTCACTTTGAGGGAGTCACCCCATTGTGTGACTTGCGGTGGATGGCATAGCGGCAGTGCCACTTTGACTGCTACTGCATGGGCCTGGGACTGCCACTCTGCCAAAGAGAAGCTCCCACCCCAGGCTTCACATTCAGGAGGGTGACCCAGAGATGCTGGGATAGTGTGGTGGCTGCCACATGGAGGCAGATGTCCAGGGGCCTCTGCCCCCAGGATGTATCAGCATGGGCATTAAGCAACCAGTGGTAGCCACAGTGCCAACAACGAGGCCCAGGCTGGCAGGTTCTGGGCTTCATTGCTGTGCTGCACCTGCCCTGGATACTGCCCTTCCTCTGTACCACATTCTCCGGCCTTCCCTTTGGTTCTGGAAATTTCCAGTGCATTCCTCCCTGCTTCAGTTGGCAGAGGCTGTTTTGCATTCACCCTACACCCTCTGACAAGGTGCTCACCTACAAAACAGCCCCAAAGGTCAGGAATCAGATGGACATGGTAATATCTGGGCCAGCAATGCTGAGTGGTTTAAGCCACATGGACAAGTGAACCCCTCAGGCTCAGCAACTATTTTACATTTTATATAAGCATCTATATTCTTACCTTGTATTCATTCATTCAACAAATATCATTGGGAGCCACCTCTACACTAGTTATTTAAGACAGTATGTCTTTGAACAAAGAAATAGTGTCCAGGATTTGTGTAGGTCTTAATCAGCAATTAAAAGATATGCCATATTTCATAGAACCAGATTTTTCTGAGACAAATTGAAAATTCATTCAAGGACACACAGGACTAACTATAATTATGATGCAGCTAGATCCTCATTCTAAGTCTGGGCTTCAAAAGTTTTATTTTTCAAAGCATAATTATAATAATTGATCTAAGTGACAAATAGATGGGTTTTGGCTTTGTAATCAAACCACAGAAAAGGGCTTATGAGTAGAGAGGTGCAAATGCATTAAGCCCTGGCCTTAGTAGATGTGAAAACATTCAACTAGAACAGTGCCAGCCAGAGATCACCAAGAATTTCTGTTCCTATATGAAGAAACTAATGCTTGTGATATTCCTTATCTTGTCCCATTCATCAGGTTTGAGGAAAATTTGAAAATTTCCTTCAGTTTCATTCAACCCTCTTTTTTTTTTTTAGTGTAGTGGACACTGATCCACCAGCTGAAATGGACAAAATGTTTTTGTCCCCTCCCCACTGCATTCAGATGTCAGAATCCTAACTCCCAAGATGATGGTATTGGAGGTGGGGCCACTGCAGGTGATTAGGTCATGGGGATGGAGCCCTCATGAATGGAATTAGTGCCCTTATAAAATAGGCCCGAAGTGACTCCTTACCCCTTCCACCATGTGAGGACACAAAAAGAAGACACCATCCATGAACCAGGAAATGAGCCCTCACCAGACACCAGACTGAGACTTTCCAGCCTCCAGAACCACCATGAGAAATGAATTCCTGTTGCTTGTAAGCCACCCAGTGTATGGTATTTTGTTATAGGAGCCCAAATGGATTAAGACACCAGTGAAAGCAAGATGACTAAGATGCAGAGACAGTGATGGAGGAAGTTCTGGTCCCAGTGAACAGAACACACAGGCAATCTTATCAGTGCAAAGCTGTAATTGTTTGCTATTGTAGGCATACAGCCATTAATGAACTGACTCAGCGTTTCATCCCCAGTGACTCTTTGTGCCTGTGGTGCGCCCCCTGTGTCAGGTGGCAGCTAAGGCACTGCAGGGTCCCCTCCTGGAGAAAAGATGACATGCAGAACCAGGGCAGCAAGGCTCAGCTTTTGAGCTTATAAACGACCTTTGAAACTCACTGGAGAAACCACAGTTTACAAGAAAAGCTATCTGAGTCACAGAAACCATGATTTGGAAGGGCTGGGGAAAAACATTTTACACCCTAAACAATAGATTTGGCAGAACATAGGATAAAGGGAGAGCCAGGATTTTCTGCCCCGAACTCTTAGATGTCCCTGGCCTTTGGGTGAAGGAGTACAAGAAAGGAAGTCTGACAGTTAGGGGTCAGTGGGTGTGCTAAGAAGGAAACCTATGCCCAGGCTGGTTCTCATCCTCTGGAGGGAAGCCATGCAGGAATGATAGGTTTCCCCGCTCCCCTCCTGGAGGATTTTGAGGATCTAAGAACAGAGGTGACCTGTGCCTTACTTCCCAGCTAGGGACTGATTCCTCAGCTTTCCGTCCACCCTGTGATGGTTAATGTTACATATCAACTTGGCTGAACCCTGGTGCCAGTTGTGTGGTCAAATACCAGCCTAGAAGTTGCTGTGAAGGTATTTTGTAATTGTGATCAACATTTAAATCAGTAGATTTCGAATAAAGCATATGGCCTTCCATGCTTTGGGGAGGCCTCCTCCAATCAGTTAACAGCCTTAAAAGACTGAACTTTCCCAAATAGGAAGGTATTCTCCTCAAGACTACAACACAAAAGTCCAGCCTGAGCTTCCAGCCTACTGCTCTGTAGAACTCAATCCTAAGATTGTGCAATCAGCACTCACCTGGATATCTGGACTCCCAGCCTGCCCTGCAGATTTTGGCCTTCCCAGCCCCCACAATCACATGAACCAATTCCTTAAAAATAAATTTATCTGTATATATCTACATGTACTTACAGATAGAAATAGAAAGAGACAGATACAGACATAGACATTGATATAGACCAATGTATGTATCCTAGTGGCTCTGTTTCTCTGAAGAGCCCTGACTAATATGAGGGAGGAATGATAAGTTCCCCCTCCCCTCCTGGTGGAGGTTGAGGGTCCAAGAAAAGAAGTGACCTGTGCCTTACTTCCCAGCTGGGGACAGATTCCTCAGCTTTCCACCCACCCTGGTGTTTTGATGCAGGAGAGCAGAAGTGACAGCTGGGACAGCCCCACACAGTTCCCCAAAGCCTAGAAGAATGTCCCTTCCTCACTGAGAACTGCTCAGCAGGTGCTGAAGGGGAGAACAAGGAGATTTGCTGAGGGCTCAATCTCAGGACAAAGCAGACAGAGAGAGCTCCAAGTGGACCAATAATCCCTGATCAAATGGGAACATGGGAGTCTGAGTTTGCAGGAATGGACTGTGACCTCAAAGGACATGATGCCCAATCCCACCCAGGCTGTGGCACTTTCTGAACCCACCACACTTGAATTTAGACACCACCAGAGGGAGCAGAGACCCTGAAGTGCCAGAGGAAACTCTGAATTGGTTGTGCTTATGTTTAATTAATTGACACCACCATCCAGTAAGGGTTAGAGTATAAACATGAAAACAAGGTTGAATTTTTGGTTCCTTGTGTTTGAAAACTGAGATCCATCCTCTCTGCAGAACTGTGAGCACAAAGATGGTAAATTGTCCCTTGATAATGGGTTGGCTGTGTCCCCACCCAAATCTCATCTTGAATTATAACTCCTATAATTCCCATGTGTCGTGGAGGAACCCGGTGAGAGGTGGTTGAATTATGGGGGTGAGTCTTCCCCGGGCTGTTCTTGTGATAGTGAAATGAGTCTCACAAGATCTGATGATTTTAAAAATGGGAGTTTTTCTGCACAAGCTCTTTTTGCCTGCTGCCATCCATGTAAGATGTGATTTGCTCCTCCTTGCCTTCCACCACGATTGTGAGGCCTCCCCAGCCATGTGGAACTGTAAGTCCAATAAAGTTCTTTATTTTGTAAATTGCCCAGTCTCGGGTATGTCTTTATCAGCAGCCTGAAAACAGACTAATACATCCATCTTCACTCAGAAAAGTTATAAAATACTATTTGTCATAAGTCATTGTGTTTTTAAATCTGGAGTCTATAAATTTGCAGAGATCCTTCAAATCCTATGATAACATTTATATTCTATAACATGTGTTATTTCCTCGATGTCAGTGCTCTAAAGCCCGAGCTTATTCTGAATGGCTGGATGCTCATGTTCACCTCAGGATTTCTGATGTTATGAGACTAGCTGACCGCCAAAAACGGCAGCATTTAACTCTAGTGTTTCCCTCGAGGATCCATAAAAAGGATTTTCCTCTTTCAAAGGAATTTCTACAATACTTGAGTTTGAGAAACACTCTTGAAATAAAAAGCATGGAAGACCTGGGTCTAAAAACATGATCAAGTCCTGGCTCCATCATTCTCTCCTCTGGTGGGTTATTTTACCTCTAGTGATCATTTTGGATATTAAATAAATTAAAATATAAAATACAATGTGTGCTGTAAATTATGAGGTTATGTAGAATTGTAATATCCCTTGTAATCCAATCCCAGCACTGCAGAATGAGATGTTCTGGAGTTCTTAATTGCAATTTGCTGTGTGTGTGCGTGTGTGTGTGTGCGTGTGTGTGTGTGCTTGTGTGTGAGTGCAGATTTTAAAAAGGCAAGGGAAACTCAGTGTCTAATAAAATCATAACCATGGAAGTTCATTCCTTTCCTTTGGCAAAACAAACAAGCACCACCTATTTTGTGCATTGAGTATGAATCAGTTTATATAAACTGGGATTGCTATTTTGGAAAAGATAACTCATTAATTTAGGAACCCAAATGAAAATGAGTTCAAGCAGCTGGTGGGGGTGCAGGGTGTGGAGTGAGGAATTGATTATCTCTTCTCTGTTCTTACAGGATCTTGATTCTGGCTTCTGGCCTAGGGCACTGTGCATGTCAGAATCACTGGGGAACAAGATGATTATTAAATTGAGCATAAAGTCAATCAACAATATATCATTAAAATAAAAATGCAGCTTCTAAATGTAATTTAGCTCCCCAGTGATGGGCTTTTGTTGGAAGCACATAAAATCTAATCTAAAATGCCTGGAAGTTTCCTAGCCAGAGGCAGAAAAGAGACCATCATTAAAAGCAATAGAAATCTTTAAGAAGTCATGCAAGGATATTGAATGTGCTTTTTCCCCCCATCTTGTGAATACTCTAGTCTTTGCTAATAGAGTAGGAACCATTGCCTGCTTCACAAGGTACTTAAGCATGCTTGTTTCAAAACAAGGTATGAATGAGAGATAATGAGACTATGACAGAATTTATATCTCAAAATGAGTTTGACTCTGAAAGTAATGTTTCAGTGATGCTGAAACACATAAAGGCATATTGAAATGGCTTTCTGAGCTCGTTTATAAATAATCCAGGCTTTATAAAAAATTTCATAAGAAATACAGGCTTATTTATTTAAATCCTGTCTTTAACTAGCAGAAAAGGCCTAGGACTAACCCCCTTTGTTCAACTCTGAATGATTTCAGACAATTCTTAATTCGGTTCTCAACTCTGACTTGTTTGTTCTCATTTGGACATTTCAAAATGTCCAATCATTTTGAAATCATCTGGACATTTCCAAAACTCAAATTCACCATCAAACAGCAGGAATTTGCCAGCAGTGAGAAGAATGTGCCTGTCTTTGAAAGAACTTTTTTGTTTACCACTATATGCTTAGTGCCCAGATGATATTATCTGTTAAATGAGTGGCCATACTTGCTTGTAATGGTTTGGGTGTACACTTTAAGCCAAGTGTGACTATCAATATGCTTGATTTTTTTTTCATAAATATGCTGACACTTATACTTTGAAATCAAAATTTTCCACCAACTGGAAAGATATACATTAATTCCTGTGATGCTGTTGTCGTACAGGATGTTTTTGGAAACCATTTTGTTGGGATTTTTTTTAACAAGTTCTATGGGGCATTACCAGCCCATAGGAAGGTCTCAGGCATTTAGTGTTACACCGCAAATGACAGCAAACAGGAGGTCCAAATGATCCAATGGGCTTTGCACCATTTTAGGGGAGAGAGCCTGGTACATGGAAAGGACTCTGAATTGAGAGAAGACTGAGGGCCATTTGGTAACAGGAGTCCATTCATTAACAATGAAATAAATACTTCCAATCCTGAGGCACATGCCAGCCTAGAGAAGCATTTGAAGAAGGGCAGTTAGCCAACAGTGCTCACAAGGGACTTATGAGTTACTCAGGCGACCAGGGAGGCAGGTAAACATATTACTCCAGAAGAGGTGATAACCGCTACCCCCAAGGTGCTGCGGAGCACAGAGGATAGAGAGAGGGATTCTGGAGGAAACACGACAGACCTCAGGGAAGTGCTGGCATTGGAGCTGAATCATAAAGAATGGATAAGATTTTAGTAAGCAAAAAGGAGAAGATAGCACAGCATGTAGAAAAGAAGAATGTATTTAATGAGTTTCTTGTCTTCCATTTAATAGACACTTACTGAGTGCATCTGATGTGCCAAGCACACGGATCCGAAAACCATGCTATCACTTTGTGAGAGGCTCATAGTCTAGATTGGTTTCTCAACCTTGGCACTGCTGACATTTGGGTCTGAGGCATTCCTTGTTGTGGGGCTTCTGCTGCGTATCATTCAATGTTCAGCAACATATCTGGCCTCTACGCGCTAGATGCAAGTGGAAGACGCCAGATAGTCACAACAGAAAATGTCTCCATACATTGTCAAATGTCTTTCAGAGAGCAAAATCTCCCCTGGTTAAGAATTACTGCTCTAAGAAACAAGAGAGACAGCTAATGAAAATGCAATGCAGTGATGACTGTCCTGATGGAGGAACACAAGGATCCCAGAGAAAAACTTCCCCCCGGCCCCAACTCCAAACCACCCCGTGCAGCCTGAGGACCCAGAGGATGCCAGGGGGAAGAGCAATATGACTTGAGTTTTGAAGGCTGAATGGAGGTTATACAACTTAAATTTCAGGTCAACATATTGTGTTTAGGGTAATAATGAGCCAATTATATGGAGGTGTCTGATAAGCACTTGCAATCTGGTTTGTTGCCAGAGAGAAAGGTAAGAGACTACGCGTGAAAATTTGGAAGCCATTCAAATAAAAATGGAAGTGTAAGGCATGAGTTTTAGTGAAATTAGGAGAGAATGTCCTGTAAGAAGTGGAAAGAGAAGAGAAAGTGGAAAAGACCCAGAAAGGTTACATCAAGGGAAATGCTGAAGAAAAGGCCAGAGGAGGAGAATTTTAACAGTAAAAGCAGCTGGATGTTTGGGTGTGAGAAACACTGAGAAAAAGTCTCTCGATTTTGTCATGTAGAAGGCATTTGAGGACCTTACCCAGAACTCTAAAGAAGCAAAGTGCCAAGGGGTATAATAAGTAGGAGATGGGGAGACAAAGACAGCCCTAACACTGGAGTAAAAGGGGAGGGGGTGAAAGGAGGTGGTGTTAAGGGGCATCAGAGTTTTAAAAACATGTTTAGAGGCTGGGTGCGGTAGCTTATGCCTGTAATCCCAGCGGTTTGGGAGGCCGAGGTAGGAGGATTGCTCACATCCAGGAGTTCGAGACCAGCCTGGGCAACATGATAAAACCCCATCTCTACAAAAAAATACAAAAATTAGCTGGGCATCGTGGTGCATGCCTGTAGTCCCAGCTACTCAGGAGGCTGAGGCAGGAGGATTGCCTGAGCCTGGGAGATTGAGGCTACAGTGAGCCAAGATCACACTACTACACTCCAGCCTAAGCAATAGAGCAAGAGACCCTGTCTCAAAAAAAAAAAAAGAAAGAAAGAAAGAAAAGTGTTTAAGAGAGAAAAGACATAAAGATGTTTTTAAGCCAAAGGAAAAGAACAGGAAGAAAGAAGATTCAAGGGAAAGAAATATGGTTTGTGGAGCAGGATCTTTGGGGACTCAGACACAAGACAAAGAATAGAGACATTTTCCTTAAAAGGGAAGACAGAGAGACTTCTGCTTCAGGGTAAGATGTAGAAGTCATGGTAGGGCAATGCCCCTATTACAACAACTACAAAAAGGTGAATAAATTATAAAATTGTAGTTTTAAAGCAGAACTATGGGACAATAGGAAATGGATGAACTAAAATATCAGATGTAGGGAAACCATTCTGAGCCTCCATTTTTCCCTGGGAGATGTTCTATGTCTGGGTGAGGGCAAGGATCAGAACATGCAGAGGCCCCTTGCTGGGAGACCGGAGAACCGGCAAAGCTTCCAGCAGCAAATGAGGCTGGTGTGACCAACTGGAAATGAGAGAGGTCTCAGGATATCCTGCTGAGCTCTGGAACTCTGTGGGAGATAGGGGAGCCAGGCCACAGTCTCTAAACAATAAAGTGAGTTCTCCTTCATTCTCTCAGTGCTTAAAAAATAAAACCTACCGGGGGTTTACCTCAAACACAAGGCAGGTCTTCCCTCAAGATGTTTGTCAGATTTTGAAAGACATATAAAGAGTTTTGATGGTTTTAAAGTATGTTCACAAATTTGCTTATACTCTTCCCTTCAGTGGAGCGAATTCCCCTCACCTTGAGGGTGGACTCTACTTAGTGACTCACTCCTGATCAATAGGAATTTCTGATGGCAGAAAATGTGGACAGTAACCATTGAGCCTAAGTAATAAAAACATTATGATTTGCTCTCTCTCTCTCTCAAATCACTCATGCTTGAATCACTCATAATGAATCACCATGTCATCAAGACACATAAGAACTCTCGGAGAAGCTCATGGTGAAGAAATGAGGCCTTTGCCCAGCAGCAAAAAAAGTCAAAAGGTCCCAGCCCACAGCCACAGGACCAAGCTTGGAAGCAGGTCTTCCAGTCCCAGTCCAGTCTTCATTCTGTGGCATCTGCAGCCAACAGCTTGAGTGAGAGACCTGCAGCCAAATTCACCCATCTAAGCTGTTCACAAATTCTTGACACACAGAAACCATGACAAAACAAGTATTTGCTGTTTTGAGCTTCTAAACTTCAGGTAATTTGTTATGCAGAAATAGACACCAACACAGGTGTGAAGTTCAAGAGCTAAGCTAAAAACATCTGAAGGGCAGAACGAAATCTTTTGCAGTCTTTCAGGACTGAGATAGAAACCCGATGGGCTCAAATCAAAAGGCTAGAAGAGCTGTGAACTAGATGTAGACTGAGTCTCACTAAAACTGCAGCTCAACACCCAGCTCAGCTCAACCTCTGTATTAAGCCAATTAGTTCTCACCCTCTCTGCCTAACAAAGGAAGCAACAACCTCTTTGGTGGAAGAGAACGACAACTGCAGTCTCTACTTACTATGAAGAAAAGGAGAACTGAACATCCAAAGAGGGAAGAGCATATGACCAATAATCAGAAGAAAAAAAATTTCAATCAAAGTAAAATCACAGATAAGCTAAAGAGAGCAAACAAGGTCTTTAATTTGATTAATATGTTTATTTAAATGAAGAAAAAGAATCATAAAGTAGATAAAAAGAAGGAGAATTTTGCCAAATAACTATAAATAACCAAGTGGACCTCTAGAATTGAAAAAGTAATAATATCTAAATATTAGATAATAGTGGATAGGTTTAACAGCAGATCAGACACAGCAGAATACAGTATTAGTGAACTGGAAGGAAAACTAATAGCACCCAAATTTCAGAGAGGAAAAAAATAGTGGGAAAAATGGTTAAGAGCATAAATAACATATGGGATACTCACAGAAGGTCCAACATACATATATTTGGCATCCCAAAAAGGAGAAGAAAGAGGGAAAATTGGACAGAAGTAATATTCAAAGAGATAATGGCTGAGAATTTTCCAGTGATGAAAAAGGAAGAGAGATATTTCATCTTATGAAATATTACTAAAAAGAGAACAGGCGATGTAGAGAATTCTGATACTGGTGGGGTGAGACAGGTGAGAGGGAAAATTTAAATAGTCATGTCTTCTCAGTGAAGTAGAACACAAGTTGATTTTCAGAGGATAAGGAGGTTTGAGAAAGTAAGTTTGAAAATTGGAGAGAACAGGAAAGGGACAGATTAGCCACTGTGAGCAACTCACTAGGGAATTAACTAGGATAAATGATGAGAAATGTCACATAGGAAGGAGGACTCGACTGAGGCTATCTGAAATAATTTTGTAGTGAGAGTAATAAACATTATTGAGTATCGTTGGCCAGACATGGTGGCTCACGCCTGTAATCCCAGCACTTTGGGAGGCCAAGGTGGGCAGATCGCTTGAGGTCAGGAGTTCAAGACCGGCCTGGCCAACATGGTGAAACCTGTCTCTACTAAAAATACAAAAATTAGCCGGGCATGGTGGTGCACATCTGTAATCCCAGCTACTCAGGAGGCCGAGGTGGGAGAATCACCTGAACCCAGGAGGTGGAGGCTGCAGTGAGCCGAAATGGCACCACTGCATTCCAGCCTAGAGGACAGAATGAGACTCTGTCTCAAAAACAAACAAACAAAACAACCATTATTGAGTATCTTTGTCTAGCAGCATCTAGAAGCTCAACGTCAAGACTAGAAAAAAAAAAATACTGCACATGCACGTGGACACACACAGAGGTGAATTTAATAAGTGAAAATAAAAGCAGTGAGAGTGAGGGAGTGGAAGAGACCAAAGGTCATAACCAAGGTGAGGAATTTGCCCTCCTTGTAAGCAGAGTAGCGCTGAGTGCTTATAAGACCCAGAAAAAGGCCATGAATGACAACTTCTGAACCAAACTGAAATGCAAGTGATGATTATTGATGCCGAAAGTGTTGAAAAACTGTTACCGTGTTTCCCTACATATGAGGTAGAATCCAAGTCAGACCCATTCTCTCATCCCTCTATCTCCTCTCTTCTCCTTGGATTCCTGAGTTAAGCTAAAATGCAGTGTTTTCTGGGGTTGTTAAATTCAAAGTTTTAAGAAAAGTTTCATTCTGTAAGCTTTCTTGCTAACATGAAGCATTCTTTTAAAATTTCTATTCACATTGTTAAAAATAAAAATATAGAAATAACAGTTTTTGAAAAGTCACTGTATTTAATAAATGCCTGCCTATTTTATTTTTGAGCCCCAGCCAAAAATATACAAACTGGCAGAATTTGAACTTCAAAAAAAAAAGAAAGAAAAATGCACCTGACTCTTGAAATCTGAGGTGGAAAACACATCAGGTCAGCAAGTTTCAAAAAAAGAAGCAAGAAAGAACATCCCATTTCACGTGACTGCTTGGCTTATTCATAAACTCCAACACTGATAGAAGCATATTTTGGACACAACTTTGAGAAAAATGTGACTCAATCCACAGCCTCCCCTTCTACCCTGCCTTACCTGTTAAAAATGTTGTATATTTGCCTCTGTAATCCTAGCACTTTGGGAGGGCAAGGCAGGTGGACCACGTGAGGTTGGGAGTTTGAGACCAGCCTGACCAACATGAAGAAACTCCATCTCTACTAAAAATACAAAAATTAGCTGAGCATGGTGGTGCTTGCCTGTAATCCCAGCCACTTGGGAGGCTGAGGCAGGAGAATTGCGTGAACCCAGGAGGCAGAGTTTGTGGTGAGCCGAGATCGCACCATTGTACTCCAGCCTGGGCAACAAGAGCGAAACTCCGTCTCAAAAAAAAAGAAAATGTTGTATATTTGCTTAATAGTGATATATATCTTATGGGTGGGAGTATTCAGCAGATATACAGTTGTATGTCACTTTAAGAGTCAGTTCGCAGGAGGTATATCAAATACCCCTCGAAGTTTTGCCACACATTCATAGAAATTTCTTCCTCCTCAGATAAGTTTAACTCTTAAAACCCCAGAAGTACCACTTCTTTTCATAAAACTTAGTTTCTTATCTTTAAGTTTTTAAAAATTAGTTGTTTAGAAGCCAACATCTACATTTAAAACCAAGAGTTAGCAGGCTCACGTAATATTTTTAAAATACTCTTTCTACTTTGTTTTATTCTGTCATGTGCCATAACTTCCCAAGGTCAGACATTGTGGGAAAAAAAAAAAAAAAAAAAAAAACTGTGCTGTAGTGTTTACTGAGGGTGCCAAAAGTAGAAAGAAACTAATTTTTCATAAGCTTAGTTTCATTTACATGACATTGGCTTGAGCTTCTAAGTTTTAAAGACATTCCTAAGCTTCTAGAAATAGTTCCCTAGAACAATAGCTAGAAGAACAAGATCAGCTTTTATCAGCAGGAAGCCTGATTATCCTTGGATACAACATTGCATTTGGAGGCTTTTGTTGGTGGGGTGGTGGGGAAGTGAACAAATTAATTTTGTGAAATTCCCCTTGGATTTGGGACTGAGTAATAAAATGCCAAAAACAAATCCAATTGAAATGTATAAGGAACCAACAGAGAGTCTTTGTAATTTTGCACCAAAGTGACTGATACAAAATTTTTAGTTTTCAACATAATCATCCCATCGATGGGAGGTTTTTTATTTTCTCTTTGAGCTCCTCTTCTTTCTCCAGTTTAAGCCCTTTGCATAGCATAATTTCAATGATATTCAGAAACAGTCACTCTCTCTTCCCTATACTGCAATTTTTCAATAAAATTATAAATAAATCCCAAAGAAACTATCCTCTAAAGTGTTGATAGCAGATCATTTTTATGCTAGCCATCCCAAATTGAAAACTTCAGTGGTAAACCTGTGTATTAAAATCCCACAGCGTTTTAGCCTACTAACAATTCTACTTTTTTGAGAAGAGGTTGCAGAGCCTGTTACAAAAGCCCATTGCATCTTGACAGGTTGCTTCTATTTTTAGCAATAAGCACTTTAAATTCTCTCTAAGATCATCCTTCATAGCTAGCTGCAGAGGTGGCTAGAACCACGTGCTGGATCTTACATCTTTTACATTTTGTAAACTGTGTTGAACACACTCCCTCTTTAAAATTACTATTTTAACACAATTACTTACAATTGTTCTATGAGCCAGTCACATTGAAGAGCTGTGCATGAGAACCTTGAATTCTAGAGTACCTAGCAGTGCAGGAGTGAGAAAGGCACAAAGCAGACATGGCACATCTTCCTGAAAAATTGATTGCATTCCCTGGTGAGTAAAGTGCAAGCACTGGAGAATTGTATGCAACGTTTATGTGATTTTTTAGACTGAAACACCAGATTTCAAACATATTTGAAGCCTTTGGTCAGGTCATGTCCTCGGCTGGACATGACATTAAACATAACTTAGAATTTCTCTTTTGTGGTCTCCGAAACTGAGTCTGATAACAACCGTGACTGCAAAAGTTGAGTTTCCAAATGGATTCTCTCTGTCATGCAAAATGCCTCCATGCATTTCTACTACCAGGTGCCGCTGATTCGCTCGGGCTGCGTTCATTCAGCAAAGTCACTGAGTGTCTGCAGAGGTGCCGGGTACTGAGCTCTTCCTGTGGCCACAGCACCCTCCCCCAGGTGCAGTGTGTGGATCCTCTCGCCTTGTGTTTTGGAACATTTAGTAGCCAGCGGCTGAGATCCATTTGGGGGCCCCATTCAATTGAAAGCTGAACCAGAAAGTTTTCAATAATATTTAGACTCAATAATAATTTTTAAATGGTGGGAAATGGAATAAACCTGTGCTAGTTAAGATTCCACTGTATGGTGGTGCGAGAGGCCTGGGTGTGTTGAAAGTGAGAAAAAGCAGATAGGCTGATTCTTGCCCTTAAATAATCTGTAAGAGAGCCTGCCATTTGCAGTAACATGTATGAACCTAGAGGACATTATGCTAAGTAAAATAAGCCAGACAGGGAAAAAAAAAAATACTGCCTGATTTCACTTATACATGGAATACAAAAATAACAATTAAATACATACAAACAGAGTAGAAAGTTGATTACCAGGGGTAGGGACTTGGCAGGAATGTGGAGACATGGAAGCATATCAAGATGCAGTTAGCTGGGATGAATTACCCTAGAAATCTAGTATACAATATGAAGACTGCTAAAAAGTGTCCATTTTTGGTACTCTTACTACAAAAAAAATAAAACTATGCAAGATGATGGATATGTTGATTTACGTGACTGTGGTAATGACTGCAGTATGTACACATACATCAAAGCAACATGTTGTAAACCTTAAATTCATATAATGAGAATATTTAAAAAGAGAAAACAGAGGTCACAGTTCGGCTATACCTCTGGGCCAACTGCCCACAGCCACATAACACTTAAACCATCCTGATTTCCTTGCAATGCTAGCTTTAACTGTAAACAAAAACTTAAGATTTTATTTTGTCAGCATGATTCTGAACTAATCAGCTACAGATGAAACAGCTTGCCGGGCGTGGTGGCTCACGCCTGCAATGCCAGCACTTTGGGAGGCCGAGGCGGGCGGATCACAAGGTCAGGAGATCGAGACCATCCTGGCTAACACGGTGAAACCCCGTCTCTACTAAAAATACAAAAAATTAGCCGGGCGAGGTGGCGGGCGCCTGTAGTCCCAGCTACGCGGGAGGCTGAGGCAGGAGAATGGCTTGAACCCCCGGGGGCGGAGCCTGCAGTGAGCCGAGATCGCGCCACTGCACTCCAGCCTGAGTGAAAGAGCGAGACTCCGTCTCAAAAAAAAAAAAAAAAAAAAAAAAAAGAAACAGCTTATACAGCTCTACTTGGCCTAAAAGGAATGAGAGTTTATAATAGCCTGTAACAATAAAGTCAGTGTTCTTCTTCATTTGTGCTTCATGAGCTACACTGTAAATGCTATGACCTGAGCTACTTAGTGCTTTTGGTTAGAAGTCTCCCAGTTCAAGACTGCTTTATTATATGCAGAGTAAACTGTTAAAAAATTTTTAGGCCAGGCATGGTGGCTCATGGCTGTAATCCTAGCACTTTGGGAGACCAAGGCGGGCAGATCTGTTGAGCTCAGGAGTTTGAGGCCAACCTGGTTATAAAACAAGACCCTGTTTCTAAAAAAACAAAAAAAATTAGACTGGTGTGGTAGCACACACCTGTGGTGCTAGCTACTCCAGAGGCTGAGGTGGGAGGATTGCTTGAGCCCAGGAGGCAGAGGTTGCAGGTTTGCAGTGAGCTGAGATCTTGTCATTGCACTCCAGTCTGGGCAACAGAGCTAGACCCCGTCTCAAAAAATAAAATAAAATAAAATAATTTGTAATCTCTGTATGCAGAAATACATTCTTATCAGACAACGGAGGAGCTTTCTTTTTTTAAGTACAATGTCAGGCCCCTGAGCCCAAGCCAAGCCATCGCATCCCCTGTGACTTGCACGTATACATCCAGACGGCCTGAAGTAACTGAAGATCCACAAAAGAAGTAAAAACAGCCTTAACTGATGACATTCCACCATTGTGATTTGTTCCTGCCCCACCCTAACTGATCAATGTACGTTGTAATCTCCCCCACCCTTAAGAAGGTACTTTGTAATCTCCCCGACCCTTAAGAAGGTTCTTTGTAATTCTCCCTACCCTTGACAATGTACTTTGCGAGATCCACCCCCTGCCCCCAAAATATTGCTCTTAACTTCACCACCTATCCCAAAACCTGTAAGAACTAATGATAATCCACCACCCTTTGCTGACTCTCTTTTCAGACTCAGCCCACCTGCACCCGGGTGAAATAAACAGCCATGTTGCTCACACAAAGCCTGTCTGGTGGTTTCTTTACACGGACGCGCATGAAATACATCACAGCATACGCTGGACACTAAGTACGGGCAACCTGAAGGAGACTGTTCACACAGTGGGACGTCAGCAAACAGTCCAAAAGATGAGCATCAAGAGAAAATCATGACTCAAACTTCAGCAAAGGTATAGGAGCCAGAAACCCCTCAGAGGCAGCAGCTGAACAGCCAGAAGAAACGGGGAAAAGAGAGCACCCCAGTCCGGGGCCCCAAATAGATTCATACCTGGTTTTCCAGAGTGGAGCCAGCCCAAGGGCTATACGAGGCCAATCTGACACTTCTGGAGCTTTCCATGTGTTTCGGCCCTTCCTCTTCCAAGCATTTTGGCCACAGGCCCTGGAGGTGACCTGGAGTTGACAGGGTGAGCCCTGTTCATGGCCCAGCCTTTCCAGCTCTGTGGAGTTGCCAGCGCCTTCACAGAACACGGGAAGGCCATCCACAGTGGGCTCTAACATTGCTATCCTTCCTCAGCGAAACCACCAGCTCTCTGCACCCTGAGCACAGCTGCTGCAAAGCACTTCCAACAGGCCGCCTATGATTGTCGGTCTGCTGCATCCTGCAAAACAAAGTGGCAAATTTAATATTAACAGAGTTTTTATTTACATCATTGGCTGCTTAATGACCTACTGTAGATAGTCTTCCATACTTGTAATAGATCAGATTAGCTGTGCTTCATTGGTTTCTAGACTGTTCTTTCTGGGAAGTGTTTTTATAGACTCATTAGTCAATCAGCTAGTATTTGTGAAGGCTACACAATTTCAGAACATCTCACTTTTGATAGGCAGGAGAGGTGGAAACTGCCCCCAATATCCCTCTAGAATAGTAGTGGTGAGTTAGAGGGATGGTATTAGTTACCTAGAGCTGCTGTAACAGATTACCACAAACCCAGTGGCTTAAAATAACAGACATGTATTCTCTCACAGTTCTGCAGAAGAAATCCAAAATTAAGATATCAGCAAGACTATGCTCTCTCCAAAGGATCTAGGGGAGAATGGATTCCTTGTCTCTTCCAGCCTCTGGTGGCTACCTGCATTCCTGTGGCAGGCCAGGTCTCGCTACCAGCCGAACAGACAGGCCTCCATGACAGCAGTTTCAGCACTGACTGAGTGATTAAGTTAAATACTAAAAGCTGAAAGAGGTTGGGCATGGTGGCTCACACCTGTGATCCCAGCACTTTGGGAGACAAAGGCGGGCAGATCACAAGGCCTGGATTTGAGACCAGACTGACCAATATGGTGAAACCCCATCTCTACTAAAAATACAAAAATTAGTTGGGCGTGGTGGTGGGCACCTGTAGTCCTAGCTACTCGGGAGGTTGGGACAAGAGAATTGCTTGAACCTGGGAGGCAGAGGTTGCAGTGAGCCAAGATCACGCCACTGCACTCCAGCCTGGGCAACAGAGCGAAACTCTGTCTCAAGACAAAAAAAAAAAAAAAAAAAAAAGGCTGAAAGAGCCAGCGTCCTTATACAAAAGTTGGAATGTAACAAAAGCCCACCAAGAGTTTTACCCAGGCCTTTCCTGGGCCTTGAAGCATGACAAGATAACGAAGGAATTCTTAACAGGACCTGTTTAGGATTAAACAAGTTTTACTGTGGGTCTGAAGAATCTCTCCAGACCTTCACAAACAAGTTTTATTGGGAACTCCCCAAACCGCCATGATTTAGCAGGTGACAAGATAAGGGTAATCACCTCTGACACCTGGACCCATCCACATTAAGTCAATTTACTGAGGCTCCAGAGGAAGGTCTTCAGGACTCAGACCTTAGTTACAGATCAGAAGTTAATCACTTATGTCTTTGGATGAATGCACACTTACACGTACACATTAGCTTAGAAGGGAGATAAGCTCCAGAAAACTTTGTAATTTTGAGTTGGCCTGGCGATATTTTCCTGGTCTTCTCCCTGTGCCTGGCTACAGAAATAAACTTTCTTCTTTCCCCGTTCATCTACATCTCATTACTGGGCTGCGAGAATAAGCACCCCTACCCTCGATTCAGTCTGGGAACATTCCTTGGCTTGGGACTGTCCCTCTGCACTCTATGCCTCTGTGGTCACATGGTCGCCTCCTCTTCTGTCTGTGTAATCTTCCTCTGTGTCGTTCTTATAAGGACACTTGCCACTGGATTTAGGACCTACCCAGATAACCCAGGATAATCTCATCTCAAGATTCCTAACTTCATTACATATGCAGAGACAGGGTCTGGGGTCTCTGCCTTTTCCCAAGTAAGGTCGCATCAACAGATTCTGGGGATTGGGATGCGGACATATCTTTTTGGGGACAAACTATCCCGATTTTCCAGGGACTGAGGGGTTTCCCAGAACGTAGGAGGTTTACTGCCAAAATGGAGACTAATTGATTACCCTAACTCTGAGAAACAGATCCCAGAAGAGGGACACCCTTAGGCAGAGTTAGGCAGTGGCTCTCAAAGTGTGGCCTGGACCAGCAGTATCAGCATCAACTGGGTATTTGTTAGAAATGCACATTCTTAGGCCCCACCCCAGACCTACTGAATCAAAAACACTGAGGGTGAGCCTCCAAAATCTGTCTTAGCAAGTTCTCCAGGTGATTCCAATATACACTAAAGTCTGAGAACCTTTGGAGAAACATTTAAGTCTTGGCCAAAAAAGCAGAGAACAAAACCCAACTGGAACGTTAGTTCTCAGTGCTGGCAGCACATTTCAATCCTTTGAAAAGCTTTGTGAAAATCCTGATGCCCAAGCCCTATAATTGGTCTGGGGAGGAACCCACACAATGGTGCCTTTGCAGAGCTTCCCAGGTGACTATTATGTGTGGCAGGACCCAGCACCTAAGCCACGAGACTCCATCCAAGAGCAGCTTAATAAGCACGTGAGCAATTGCGGGGCTCCAAAGAGGTTGCCTGCTCCTTTGTGCGCTAAATCACAGAATACACACCAGCCTTTTATTTTGAACTTAACAAGAATGAAAGACCGTATTTCTTCAGTCTACATCTACAGATGGACAACAAAATGTAATTTCAGAGTAATTTGGCAAGCAGAAGTGTGTGAATAGCTTAGGAGTAAAAAAAAAAAAAAGTTCCCAAATTAAGATAGAACAAAATGAAGGTGTGATGTGGAGGAAGGGTAGAAATGCCGAATATTTTCTCTGAGGTGAGAGGCTATTTTCCACAACTGGCGATGCGAACCTACCAGGAAACCACAGCAGGTTGACAGGGGATGCCACGCTCTGTCTGCCCTTATGCATGTAGCCATTGCAGCAATATTTTGACTTCTGTCTTTTCTTCCCCACTGCTTCGGCTGTGGCCAGGATTCCCTCGCAGTTCCCAAGAGAAGGGAGTTCCCCGTGCCATCCATGCAGGGCCGGCCGGGAGGCTGGGGAATCCTGGCCCAGAGCCTTCATGATGGTTTCCAGGGTGAAGCAGAGTAGATAAGTTTGAGCAAGTCTAGGACTGGATAGTTTGAATAATTTCAGCAGGCTCCGGGCTAGAGAGGTGGTCTCTAGTTGTCCAGTACCTGACCTTGCAGGCAATTTAGGGCAGAGAAAACATTGGCTTGGTATATGAGAGTTTGATAAAACAGGTGGTTGGTGATTTGGGCTTTGTTTTATTGTTTTGCATATGCAAGGCGTGTTTGCAGGGAAAATATTTGCTATGTCGGGAATTCGCTAGCCCTGGAAGGGGTCATCTCTCCAGGCCCCAGAATAGCAAAGCATCATAAAATGCAAAAAATACACATATGACTAATATACCCACATAATCTGAAATCACAGGGCTCTTACCCTCAGGTATGCCTCATAGGGAACCCGAGCATGTTAAACCGGGAAGCTGGTGATGGAGATCTGGGAGGCAACTGAGTAGAAACCATGGGTCTGCCTACGATTATCCCGCAGAGAAGGAATAAGGGGAGTGCGGTGCCCAGAGCGACTCTTCCATTTCTTAGTGAGCAGCAGGAAAGGAACACCTAATAACGGGGAGAGGAGAAACCAGCAGAGTGGAAACATAGTGACGAGAGGATAGGGGACTCTGGGATTGTGCCCCAGAGGGTCAGCCAGGATTATCACAGTGATATTTGGAGGGAAGGAAGGGAGGGCCAGCCCACAAATGCCAGGTGGGTAATTTTTTTCCAGAAATGCAGACAACTTTTTTAAAGAAAATTGGCTGTAAGGAGAAGGACGGGAGTCTCAGTAAATACCAGAGTAATGGAATGACTTTGTTTTTAAAGCCAGAGTAGACCTGACCATATTTTTACAGGGAGAACAGGGACCATGATGTGGAAGAAGCTGAATGCTCACGAAAAGGAGGAGAACTGTGAAGCAGCCTTTTTGGACAGCGGGGAGGAGAGTGATCCGGCACACAGGGCAACGGGGCACCTTTATAAGGGAACAGACATTTCTTCATAAACAGGAGCGAGAAGAGAGATGAGGCTAAGCCACGCTGTCCATAAGAGGAGTGAAATTAGGATTTATATTGGAATGGCTTCAGTCTGCTCAGTAACATGGGAGATGAGATCATCTGCTAAGACTTCAGGGAGCAGCTGGCAGTGGGATAAGTGTTTAAAGAGAATTTAAAGGGTATGTGGCAGCTACTGGGGAAAACCGGCGGGGTCAACTCTGAAAGAAGGAATGACCTGCAGGGAGGATGGACAGAAGTTAGAGCTCAGGGGGACACTGGGGAGCAGGTGTTCCCAAAAACAGGAGCATTGATTGAAAGTCTGTGTAAGGGCAGTTACCTCCCAAGCTGTCCACCTCCACCCGGCATGAGGCTGAAGTTCATTCTCTAGAGAGACGGAAACAGAGGCATCACTGAGGTTAAGAGAATTCAATAAAAATGGACACACTAAATGGTAAGACCCCTGAGCCCCTTCAGTTCAGAGCACATGCGTTGCCAGACTTATACTCTTCCCGCTACACACTCACGCTAGGACTTTGAGGATTTCTCCTGAGCCCTAACAATAATCCAAACATAGCAATGGAAAGACCCAGCCAAACCTCCCTACCTTGAAGCCAGCAGTCAGCAAGCCTCGCCCACAGATACTTTGGAACACACCGCCTTTAAATCTGAACTATCAGCAGACATTTCACAAAAGCATCTACAAGCACAGGGTTTCTCAGCCTCAGCACTATTGTGATTTGCGGCTGGAAAATCCTTTGCTATGGCAAAGTGTATTAGTCAGGGTTCTCTAGAGGGACAGGACTAACAGGATAGATGTATATACGAAAGGGAGTTTATTAAGGAGCATTGACTCACACAGTCACAAAGTGAAGTCCTACAATAGGCCATCTGCAAGCTGAGGAGCAAGAAAGCCACTCCAAGTCCCAAAACCTCAAAAGTAAGAAGGTGACAGTGCAGCCTTCAGTCTGTGTCCAAAGGCCTGAGATCCCCTGGCAAACCACTGGTGTAGGTCCAAGAGTCCAAAAGCTGAAGAACTTGGAGTCCAATGTTCTAGGGCAGGAAGCATCCAGCACGGGAGAAAGATGAAGGCCAGAAGACTCAGCCAGTCTAGTTCTTCCACATTCTTCTGCCTGCTTTATTCCAGCTGCACTGGCAGCTGATTAGATTGTGCCCACCCAGACTGAGGGTGGGTCTGCCTTTTCCCGTCCACTGACTCAAATGTGAATCTCCTTTGGCAAAACCCCTACAGACACACCCAGGAACAATACTTTGCATCCGTCAGTCCAATCAGGTTGACACTCAGTATTAACCATCACAGGGTGCTATTCTGTGCATTGTAAAATGCTTAGCAACATCCCTGGCCTCCACCCGCTAGATGCTAGCAGTACCCACGCCAGTTGTGACAACTCAAACTATTTCCAGCTATTGACAAATATCTATTGAAGATGAAATATCTGCCTACCCCCAACCCAGTTGAGAATCACTTATCTAACGTGAAAGGAAAGACAAACTCTAAAAAATAAAAAATAGAAAAAAAGAGATGTTGCAGGGAGCATAATATATCTTTTGGGGAAAAAACTATAATATCCTAATCGCTATTAGTAGATATTTTTTAAATAAAGTCAGAATAAAGTGTGATTACAAAAAAATTAGATTCAAGCAACTAAAAATAGACATAGGGATCTAAAAATATCAGGTCAAAGTGAAAAATAGACGCATTGAAAGGCAACATTGAAAAAAGAAATCTTCCAGCTAGTAAGACAAAGTGACAGAGAGATGAAAATGGGAGAGAAAAATTAAACAAAATGAAAAGATCATTCCAGGAAGCCAACATCCACATAACAGATATTTTAGAAAGTAACTTCAGAGAAAAATGGAGAATAAATTACCAAATAAATAATTTAGGAATATTTCCAGGAACTGAAGGACGCAAGACTCCAGTTGGAAAGTTACCTTTAAACATCCAGTACAAATGGATGAAAGACACTTACCTCAATGCAATCCATGTAAATTTTCAGAAAACTGGGGCTAAAGAGAAGAACTTCAAGGCTTTTAGAGCAAAAACTAGGACACAAAAGATTGGAAATGAGAATGGTGTTGGATTCCTCTTCAGCAATAATGGAAGCTATACAATAAAGAAGAACGATTCAGAGTCTTAAGAAACAGTGCCAAGTGTTGACAAGGATGGGCAACTATTAAAATCTCATGCGTTGCTGGCACAAATGCAAAATGGCACAGCTACTTTGGAAAACAGTTTGGCCATTTCTTATAAACTTAAGTACAAACTTACCATATGACCTAGCAATACCATTCATTGAAAAAGAAATGAAATAAACACATATGTGCACACAAAGACTTGTATGCTAATGTTTGTTTCAGAATGATTAATAAAATCCCAAAATGGATGCAAATAAATTGTCTATCAGTTGTTGAAGGGATGTTACAGGATATCCATACTAGGGAATACTACTCAGCCATAAAATGAAATGAAATACTGGCATACACAACAACATGGATGAATCACAAAACATACTAAATAAGAAGTTAAACACAAGAGTCTACATAATGTGTGATTCCTTTTATATGAAGTTCTGGAAAAGGCAAATCTATAGTGACACAAAGCAGAGCACTGGCTGCCTGAGGTTCAAATATAGAGGGGCATGAGGAATTGTTTTAGGGTGATAGGACTGTTCTGTATCTTGATAGTAGTAGTTGTTACACAGTTGTATACAGTTACCAAAATCATAAAACTGTATACTTTTTAATGAGTGATCATTATTTCTCATAAATTATGTACCAGTAAAGCTAATAAGAGTATTAAAAATCAAAAAATAATTGTTCATCCCCTAAAATTTTATACCTAGCCAAATTATCATTCAATTAAAGTGTTAAGAAAAATACATCTTAAAAATGCAGAAATTCAATATCTTCTGTGTCCCCTTTCTTCACCTTTCTTAACAGGATCCTAAAGATATATTTCATCCACATGAGAAAGATAACCATGAAAGAGGACTGAACATATGATAACCTAGGACAGCAGAAATATTGAACAGCTCCCTGAAGGATAATGAATAGACACTCCAGGACGGAATCTGTGCCACAGCCCTACTGGAGCATGAAGATGGAGGAAGAGTCTCTGAAAAAAACATTTGAAAAAAGGAAACTACGGTTACTCTTGAGACCTTTGAATATATTAAGGAAAAATATATTTTTGGTGGAAAGTCCAGCATTAAAATAGTGGTAAGTACATAAAAACTAAGCAAAGGTAAAATTAGAAAATTATTAACTCCAGGAAAGAAAACGCAATGACAGTATGTTAAATGACTCAACTGTGGATTACATTAACAAAGACATAATAAAGAAAACATCCAAACATCAATTGTATTGAGAAAATAAGGGAAAGGAAAGATCAGAAGGAGAGGCAAATCCTCATGTTTTGTGTAGGAAGTCATCATACAATATCTGAAACTGAAAAATTAAGAAAGAGCTACATAAGCATGTTTTAGAAATATGGAAGTGTCCAAAGGACCAGCTGAAAAAGTTGAAAGCTATTTTGGCGGGGAAACAGGACATGGAAATGGAAATTTTGGGGCATAGAATGCTGTGTTTTTCTTATCAGCTTTGTAGAATCATGTAATATTTTCACAAGTAAGAAACAAAAACCAGGCAATGGGCCAAGAGGGAAGGGGAATGTGTATGCTAAAAAAAATTAGGCTGACTTAGAGGCAGAGGCTAAAAAGAAAATGAAGGTTAAATGGCGGTGGTTGGAAGAAATTAATGAGAGAGCAGAGACACAGTCATAGTGGGGCTGTGGAGCAAGGTCAGTAAATGGCTGTGGTTGCAGACATGCACAGGGAATTAATGGAGGCAGCAGGAGGGTAGGGGTGGAATTCAGCATTCGGATCAGAACAATGTGTCTCGAAAACCATCTTCATCAGTTTTCTGTTCATCTGCAGGTCAGGTCTTCAAGCACTTCATTTCATTTCTCAAACAAAATGTCCCTTTTGTTCTATTCTAAATCATTTTATCAATAAAGTAAGAGTCATAATAATGAAGAACAGTTATCAAGACAGTACTGCCGCTGCCCAAGTTTTCAAGGGACACATGCACTAAACATTTATATGCTGTAACACTTTGCTGGAAATTCTGCCTTTGGCAGATGAATGTGCTTCTCTTTACACAACCTGGTCTACCAGATTAACTAAAGGTCTGCAGGACTCATGATGAACATGATTAAGAAAACAAAGTCTAAGCCATGACATGAATATCATGCTTTTAAGAATTGGCTCCAAAGAACTCTAAAAGCATAGACAGGCTAAAGCCTCTAAATGCAGAATACAACCAATGGCATTATATACATCTTCAAAATGGAGATAATAGTTCCCAATCCACAGGGTCAGTGTCAGGGTTAAATGAAAAAAAAAAAATGAGAGCACTTAGAATGACATCTGGCATGGCATGTGAGCTGGACACCTGTTCATAGTCACAGCCACAGTCGTCGTGCTGTTGCTGGTGGCAGCTGGCATGGTAGCATGTGTGGTACCACCATGCAAGCTGACCTTCCCCCTGCACACAGAGTCTGCTCCTCTCTGGGGGCAAGTTTATGCCCTGCTTTGTAATGCACTTTAGTTTGATCTTGACTTTTCTTCCTTGTTAGGCTGAAATGTTTCAAAAAGCAAGAACTCTGCCTCATGTATCATTGATTTTTCAACATGCTGGAGTAGGGGGACTCAACACAGATGCTCAACACCTACAATGCAATTAGAAATTTTTGAAATAATGAGCATTTGAATGACCCACCATTCAAGGATGTTTATCCACTCTAAAGGGTGACAGAGAATTTGTTGTCTGAGGCTCCACAATAAGGAACCTATGGACTTTCCTTTTATTTCATCCATGGGACATGGGTTGGCAACAGTTCCATCTCAGATGTGCTCCCTGATAGATGGAAGATACAGACTCCCGGCTCCTCACTGCCTGTTAAGAAGACATAAGCGCCTTGCTTTCATTTATAACTCTATGAGTTAGTGTGGTGCTAGGTGGAAGATACAACCCCCTGACTCCTCACTGCCTGTTAATAAAACATAGGCACCTCACTTTCATTTATAACTCTATGAGTTAGAGTGGTGCTAGCTGCTATAACAGGTAAGTCCCCAAATCTCTGGGATGCACACAATAGTAGTTCATTTATTGCTCAAGTTAAATCCAAAAGAAGTGTTCCTGAACATCAGGAGGCCTTCTATATGACCATTCAGGGACGTGGATGCTTTCCATCCTGTGGGGCTCTGCTATTGTCTCCATCTGTTAAGACTGCTAAAACAAAACTGCCATCATATGGGTGGCTTCTATACAGGAATTTATTTTTCACAGCTCTGAAGGCTGGCAAGTCCAAGGTCTAGGTGCAGATTCTGCATCCAGTGAGGGTCTGTCTCCTGGTTCATAGAGGATACCCTCTTGCTGTGTTCTTATGTGGTGGAAGAGGCATGGGAGCTCTCTCAGGCCTCAATTATAAGGGCATAAATTCCATTCATAATGGCTTCCTCCTCATGACCTCCCTCCCCCATCCAAGACCCCACCTCTTAACACTGTCACACTGAGGATTAGATTTCAACATAGGATTTCTGGGAGAACACAAACATTCAAATACTAGCAGCCCTCTTAAACCAGTTCCAAAGTCACCCTAATGGGCATGAAAATAAAAGTGCTATGTGTGATCCTCCATCCTCTTTCCCCATCATGGAAACAAGAAGAAAGAGAATGGAGGACCACACATAGCACTTTTATTTTCTATGCTCCTGGCTTGAAAGTGGCTTATGTGGCTTCTGCCCTGTGGTTTCACTGGCCAGGACTCAGGCACCTGGCCACATTTCACTGCCAGGAAGGCTGGCCAGTGTTGACAGGCTGTTCCCAAGATGAAGAGAAGACAGGCTGATGAGCTGTTAGCCAGCTCGGCTACAGTGGCCATCTGTCGTCCAAGCCTGGCCTTCACCCACCTCTCCAGACTCAGATTCCACTGCACCCCTCCAAGCTCCCTATGCACTTCCCAGCCTGGAAGAGTTGCTATTCCTCAAAAGAAGTGTTTTCTTGCCTCTGTGTGTGGCCCTTCCTAAAATGTCCTTTTCCCTATCTCCACCTGTTCAACTTCTATGCTTTCTTCGAGACCTATATTTCTCTATCAAGTATTCCCCTAGTCAACATTGAGCTCTCCCCCTTCCCATTCTTCATCTGTTTGTCTCTCAGAGGACTCACTACTTTTATCTTATTGGGGAACATGTCTGTCACTTCCATGAAAAAGCAAACTCCTTGAAGACAGATGGCCACGTCTTGCCATTGTGCCTCACCGAAGAAAACCTATAAGCACTACCTGTGCCTGACTGCATCCTTCACTCTGTCCCTGTGAAATCGGTACAATGCCTTGGACGTGGTAGATGCAGAGTGAACTAGAGCCCAACTCATGCTCTCTGGTGTCATCTGCCCCAGTCACAAACTGACCATGGCTATCCAACTCCTAGAATGAAATCTTTTGCATCTGCAGACACGGAGAGTGGGCTTGCCAGAATTTGTGGCAGACAGGGTTATCCACTGACTATGTACTTGTCAAAGGCATGGTAGAACATGTTTTCTCTTACTTCAAAACCAAACTACAGGGAAGTTATTTTCTTTCTCACCTAGTGACTTTGTTTCTTTTCTCTCTTCCTTTCCGGTCTCCCTTCCTTTGATTCTTTTCTTCCTTCTTTTTGCCCTTCCTCCAGCTTCATTATGCTTTTGGTCTTTAGTTCTTTCAAAACATTATTTACTTTTTTATCTGCTATGTGTACAAGACGGATCTGGATCAATAATCAGTAATGAGGTACTAAATTACATAAGCTTGTTTTTCCCACTTTGATCTTCTGCAAGCCAGCAGAAAATTTTCCAGAACAGAAGGGGTAGCATAGAATAGGAAAGTGAACCTGGTCCCTTTCCCCACCTGCCAAGAACCTACACAGCCTTCTTGCTTGCAAACATGCTATGTGGCTCTATTCAGACAAGGTAGCCTGGATCTGCTTCAAACAGGCTGCCAGTTGATGCTTTGCAGCTTGATGTAGATTATGCTGGAGTTGCTGATATGCAGTTCTGAAAGCAGCCAAAGTAGAAATAAATTTTCTGTATCCTCCCTACTCAGAGTTGATAGCTGTGCTTGAAGAATAAAACATCAGGCTTCACCTAGCCAGCTTCTCTTCTTTGGCAGATGAACTTGTCAACATTTGCTTCCATCAACTTGAGACATCTGCATTGTCACTCCTGTCAATTGCTTTCATCCAGTTTCTGGACCAGAAATTGAGAAGTTTGGCTATATTTTCAGTCTTTGATGTGTCCTTGAACAAGTCATTGTGGGGACAAGAAAGCTGAGACAGTGTCTAGAAAGAAAGAACTTTTGCAAGGAAAGGCAGCCCCCAGTAAGCACTTAGCTCTAAGCACTTAGCTCCAGCGAGCTCAGCCCCCAGTGATAAGTAAAGGAAATCTGAGGCTAGGCATGGGGGCTGTGACAACTGTCCCACAAGGATAAAAGACCAGGAGTCAGTACAGTTAGAAGCAGCATCCTATGGGGCAAAAGGCACAGGCTCTGAAAAGTCTGCTCAGATGGAATCAGTGGTTCTACCATTTATGAATGACCTGGGAAATTTGTCAAGGGACTCTGTGCCTCTGTTTATTTGTCTGAAGATTGGATAACTACGAGTGTCCACCTCAGAGGCTTCTTGTGAGGATTAAAAGGAGATAATCCTTGCAAAGTCCTCAGCATGGCATCGGGCACAGAGGAAGCACTCCTTGAACACTGGCCATGTTTCTGAGACTGGCTAGGTGCTCACCACCTCCATCTGCTCATCTGGGCAAACAGGAGGATGATCTTCCCACCCTCCCTTGCAACCAGGGCTGTGCTGTGTGATTTGAGCTGACCAATGGAATGCAAGTGGGCATGGGCGCCACTTCTAGGCATGATAATAAAACAAACAAACGTGTGCAGTGGGTTGAATAGCACCCCCCTAAAAGATGTATCCAAGCCCTAACTCATGGAACTCGTGAAGGAGACCTTATCTGAAAAAACGTATTTTTGTAGATGTAAGTTAAAGATCAAAAGATGAGATCATCCTGGATTTAGGGTAGGCCCTAAAGCCAATGACTGCTGTCCTTGTAAGAGGCAAAAAAAAAAAAAAAAAAAAAAAAAAAAGAAGAAGAAGAAGAAGATTCACACAGACACAAAGGGCGATGTGAGGATGGAGGCAGAGACTGGAGTTCCATGTCTACACTCCAAGGAATGCCAAGGACTGCTGGCAGCCACCAGAAGCTAAGAGAGCCATGGAACAGATTCTCCCTCTGTCTCCAGAAGGAACCACCCCTGCCAACACCTTGGTTTCAGACTTCCAGCCTCCAGAACTGTAAGACAACAAATTTTTGTTGTGTAAACTATCCAGTGTGGAAATTTGTTATGGCAGCCCTAGAAACTAACACATTTTGTGATCATCCAAGCTCTTTCTCTCAGAAGTAAATGACCCAAAGACACAGTCATCCAAGGGACAGAGCCTGCATCCCTGAGTCACTGCCTGAATGGAGAGCTGCCTAGATAGCTGCATAAAGCTCATCAGGCTTCACAGGAGTGAGAACGATACTTCCTGTGTATTAAATCACTGAATGGTGGGGTTGTTAGTTATAGCATCTGGCATTGATTATCCCAAGCAATATGACTACTATTCTTAAGGGACCTATAGTAGGGATCTAGATAGAGAGGAAAAGAAGCCTGGATATTAGGAAAGGTGGTGAAGAACTAATTACAGTGATTGAGTAACCGTAGTTAGCAGTTCCAGCCCCTCACCTTCAGTAGCATATCAAGTTCTGGACCTTTCTAGTGGATATGGGTTCAGGATAGAATGACCCACACAGTCCTGCTAAGCCCCACATTATCCTCACAACCTACCGAACTAACTGCTGTCTTAGAGACTAAGTCAGACTTCGTATTACAAACAGAACGATAGAGTCCATGAACCCTATGGAAAGCCACTGGGGAGACCTCAGATTGGGAATGAGTGAGATTCCAGACCAGAGGAAGCCAAGAGAAACATCCCAGGACTGATTCAATCCAGAATGAGCATCCAGTTTAAAGCAAGTTAAAGATAATGTAATCTATCTAGATGGTAACTCAGCTTGTTACACTGCCCATAAAGGAAACTAGAAAATCATAGCATGGGACTTAAAAACTATAGGAAAAGAGGAAAGACAGGACCCTGGAAAATGCTGAGGGGCTACAGTGGAATCAATTTCACCCCAAACTGGATTTATTTTAGTTAGAATAGCTTTTCACAGTCCTAGACTAGCACAGGTGCTGGGAGGTGGGCTCTGCTATTTGCAGGCTATAGAGTCACGCCTCTCTGCAGCCAGGGTGGCTGAGAGCTTTTGTCCACCAAAGAACATTGGCACAAGGCGTCAGGGAGCCTCCTGGGAAGCAGCTATGCCAAGGACAGAGAGCTTCAAGGTGACTGAGGTGACCAAACACAGAGTTGTTCTCAGGGAGTGAGGACCATTCCAAGAATGGTCTGAGGGTAAGGGGCATCCCACTGGGATGAAGCTTCCAGAAAAAAATAGAGACTGCATCTCTCTCATCTTCATACCTTCAGGACTTAGATGGATCCCAACACAAAGCAGTTGGGTCACACCCTCCTACTCTACCTTCCTTCCCTTCAAGGAAAGGAAATAACTCTTGATAGACATAAACTAAGCTAATATCTGCCCATTTTTATCTTAAGGCACTGATTTCTTAATTTAAAAAAAGAGGTTGTGAAAAATAAGACATAAACAAACCATGGTACATACGGTCCAGAATGCTTGGAACCTGAAGTTCTTCAGCAGAGAACAAATGGGCAAGCATCAGGAAGACAGAGAGGGGCCAGGCCATGGGTAACATGGCACGGGGAAGGGAGGGGATGAACATGTGCACAGAGCACATCCCTGTTTTAACCTGAGATGCAGAAGCAATTTCAAGATGTCAGCATATCCCAGACAGTGGAGCACCAAGTCACACATGCAAATCAGTAAAGAAAACAGCGTCCCTGAAGCCACCGAAATGCATGTTCCACCAACCTAGAAAAGCAGAGGGAGAGTTTGTATACAATTCCCAAGGAAGCAGAAGGGAGGGGTTCATGGCTGAAATGCCTGTGATCAAATAGGTGAGGCTGAAGCAGCAGCATGTGATCTTGTGATGGACGCTGAGACCCTCACTCTTGGGCTGAAGGTCCTTTCTCCTCCTCCCACCTCTCTGGTCCTCTTCTAGAAGCTTCTGGTTTCCCAGCTATCCATGGAGTCCTGTCCCTTTCTCAAGGACACATTTGCTTTTTCATTAATGTGAGCTTCACTGCGATACATCTTGCATTTCTCTCTCGTGCTCTTAGCTGACCTCTCGTATATATGTCTCTTAAGTCTCCCATTTGAATGTAGCTTCCAGGGAAAGTAGAGGCCACGTCTCTCTCGTCTTCGTGCTTCCAGGACTTAGATGAATTCCAGCACAGAGCAGATGGGTCCTCCTACTCCACCTGCCTTCCTTTGTAGGGAAGCTTTTCCTTCAAGGAAAGGAAACACTCTTGATGGACAAAAACTAAGTTAATTTCTGCCCATTTATATCTTAAGAGGCTGATTTCTTAATTAAAAAAAAAGAGGTTGTGAAACATAAGATGTAAACAAAACATATGGTGCATATGGTCCAGAATTCTTGGAACCTGGAGCTTTAGCTAAAAATGCCCACGTGTCTCCTTTGCCATATGTCTTAGGATGGGTTCTCCTAGATGGCAAACCTTGAGACAAGCATTTAAATATAAGTGGTTGGTTTGGGAGGTTATCTGGGGAGTATCAGGAGGGAAGTGAGCATGTGAGACAGGGAGCAAAGCCCAGGCAAAGTGCTCCCTCCAGCAGTTTACTGTGTGTGACCTGGGGCTCACCCCTACAATGGAACTCTGGAAGGCAGAACAGTACAGCCTCAGAAGTGATTTCACATAGAGAGCAAGTTAGCTGGGATATTTATCCTCCAAGTCCCACCAGGCATTGGCCAGGAACGGTGCTGAGTGGCAGGAATGCCAATCACTTCCAGCTGCCCTGTGTGCTGGCTAGGAGATGCATCAACGTTAGCTGGAAGGATGAGTGCTGGGAAGATGCGTGCATGGATGGAAACCATCTTCTGCCATACCAATCACATGTCTCCAGGCCACACAGCACCAGGAGAATTGGACAGGCGTCAACTCTCTAGGGAACTCAGGCCACATGTGTGCCTATCTACCTAGTTTAGGCCACAAAAGATGGCCCATGAGGCAGAGACTGTGCTCTTCTCCATCCATCCTCCCAGTTGTCCACCAGCTTGTCCCCTTCTTGTGGCTGGACATGAACGCAGTGGTGATCCATCTCAGACTATGAAAGGGCAGGACACTAAAGATGGCCAGACAAGGTAGAAGTTCTGGTCCTGATACAGGAAGCTGCTGTTCATCCAGACTCTTACAGATGAGACACATGAGCCCTGTCGTTGAAGCCACCGTTACTGGGGGTGTCAGACAAAGTGCTGAGATTCCATCCTGATGGCCACATCCCTTCCCTCCACTCTTCTGAAATTCGGACTGAAAAAGCAATGGAGTGGGCCACTGTTTGTTTGCTTTTGCTCTTTCTTCCATGTCTATTCCCAGGGAATTCAAGCAAGTGATTGGGCAACCTGGCCAGCAACGGGCGTCTCGGGGCCTGGATGGACAAAACACAGCCTCCCATCTCTGGTGGAGAGTTGCAGATGGGTGGCGGCAGCCTTGCTGAGGGTTCAGCTGCATCAGGGTACGCACTGGCCCTGAAGGTTGCTATGCCTGGGCCTGGCCCGTGGTTGCAGGCAAGCACTCCATTTCTCAGAGCTTTGCTTCACTTGTTTATAAAATGCAGGGCTGGATGAGGTCCCTAAGGTAGCTAGCAGCACTCACGCTCTTTGATTTATAAACATGAAGTCACATCAGGGAGCCGGTAGATGTGGGGGAGAGGCACTGAGTAAATGACAGCTGGACTGGGAGCCAGGCATTCAGAAAGGAGCTGAAGAATGCCTTTGTTCATTGAGACCAAGCCAATCAAAAAGGGGAGCCCAACAACTCTAATCACTGTCCCACGGAGTTCGCTCACCTTCACACACCCACAAGGAGGTCATCAAAGTCATAAAACACCCACTTTCTGCTTTACCACCCCACCGGTGTACACTGGATGGGTGGGCAGCTCCTCCCCTGGGAGCTTGACAGCAGTGGGGCCAGGGAATGCAGGGAATGGCATGGTATTTCAGGCAGGAATACAAATGGTGCAGAGTCTTCACGGCTCCCTCCCGGTCTGCAGCTCTGCAGTGGCAGAGCCATTTGCACGGCAGCCAGATTTATTGTCTTGGCTCCGTGCCTGGGGTTGCAGAGGCTGCTGGCTTGGTTGCAAACAAATCACACGAAAGAGCCTGAGCAACACCTGAACAAGGAGAATATCTGGCCAGTGCTGGCCACAGGCCAGCCTCCAAATCTCACCCACAGTTGTCAGGCCACAGCAGCTGATGAAACACGATGCTGCTGGCCTGCCTCAGCCCTCGGCACCTCCCTGTCCAAGGGGGTCCTACAGAGACTGTGGTATCATCATGTTGCTGCAGATCCCACCCATTCCCAGAGACCAGGGCTGAGGACAGTGTGATCTGCCAGCCATCTCAGTAACCTCACCACCGCACCACAGTTTTAAAGACCAGAAAACATTTCCTCGGCTCTTCTGTATCTGCACTGTCCTCATAGAGAGGATGTACTGGATGACTCTCTCGAGGGATGCTGTGTGAGCTGGGTGATAATAATTAGTGCATGCATAACAGTTGAGCTGCAAGACCACACCAGGCATTAAGGTACAAGAGATATGGCACAGAAATTTCCACTGCATTATAATGTCCAAATTACCATGAACCTAGTAGCTTCAAACCACACAAATTTACTACGCTATAGTTCTGGGGCTCAGAAGTCCAAAGTGTGTCTATTATAATAAGGTAAAAATCAAAGTTTTGGCAGGGCCGTGTTCCTTCTGGAGGCTCCTAGGGAGAATCTGTTCCTTCCCTTTCTAGAGGCCACCTGCATTCCTTGGCTCTTGGCCCCTTCCTCCATCCTCAAAGCACATTCCTCCCACCTTTTTCTCCAAGGCAGATCCTCTCTTGCCTCCTTCTTAGAAATATGCTTGTGATTTTATTGAACCCACTCAGGCAATCCAGTACAATATTTCCATCTCAAAATCCTTAACTTAATCGCATCCATGAAGTCCTTTTGGGCATATTCATGTGTGCTGGGGTTTTGGACATGGACATCTTTAGGGGTCTTATTCTGTCTACAGTCATCACTATTGGAATGCAGAGGCAGAGGATCCCCAAAGGACTTGAATCATGAGAGGCATCATGGGGGCACTGGAGATTACAGAACCCAAACGGCGCCCCACATGGATAGGGGAAGCACTGTAAGTTACAAAATACATTGGTGTTCAATGCCTCCTACTAGATGAAGTGGGTGTCAAAGACTTCAGGCTCTCAAGTCAAACCCAGATGCAGAATTCAACCTCATCTGTCAATAGCTGCATGACCCTCATCCTCTCTGAGCCTTAGGTTTCTTGTCTGTAAAATGGGGATAAAGTACATCCTCTTTAAGACTATTAAGACTCAATGAAATAATATGTGTGAAGCCCTTCATAGCTTGCCACAACCCAATACACAGGAAGAGCTCCACACAGGTTGCTTTTAATCCCTCCCTACCATGCTGGGAGTTATGTCCATTTTACAGAGGGGTAGGTTGCGGCCAGAGGAAGTTGTGCTTCTTTCCCAGGACAACTCTAGTACTAGGCTGGCTGACCACAAGCCCAGGGCAGCACTGCCCACAGTGAGGGTAGGCTAACAGCAGGCATTTGTTCTATACAGAAAGAATGATATGGCCAGGCGTGTTTGCTCACGCCTGTAATCCCAGCACTCTGGGAGGCTGAGGTGGATGGATCACCTGACGTTAGGAGTTTGAGACCAGCCTGGCCAACATGGTGAAACCCCATCTCTACTAAAAATACAAAAATTAGCCGGGCATGGTGGTGGGCACCTGTAATCCTAGCTACTCAGGAGGCTGAGACAGGAGAATCGCTTGAACCCAGGAGGTGGAAGTTGCAGGTTGCAAAGAGCCTGTAAAAGAAAGAATAGCATGGAAGAAAGTAGGATCCTGGGTTTGCAGTTTTCAGGTGCCTGTTGACCTCAAGACCACCATAGGCTTGGGGATTTGTTCAGCTTTTTGGGGGAATAAACAGAGGCCTAGAAATGTACCTGTGTCTTGGTGCCTATCTGTCCTGAATTCACTCTATGTCTAGCCATTGTAAACTAGGATGACAAGAAAATCTACAGCACAGTAGCTTTCTAACATCCTCCTTAGAGAGGAAAATGAAAAGCTGAAGCATACCGGCTGACTTTGGACTCTGACCAGATCAAGGTCTTCCTTGACTGTTTACTGAATGAAAACATTAGGGTTCCTTTATGTACCTCTGCCCTCAGATACACTGGGAAAGATGATTTCTGTACAGTGTGTGCCACAAATGTGGGCATGGATGCATTTATTCATTCTTGCTGCAAGTTCTTACAGAGCACCTGAACCGTTGGTAAAACGGTGTCCCTGACCTCATGGAGCAGCACGGAGGAGATGAGTATTGATCGGACAATCACAGTGATGCCTGTGAATTACAGTTGTAATAAGTGCCACCAGGAACAGGACCTTAGGTGAGTGGGGTGGGTAGGTATGTGGGAAGGGTTGGGGTGTGAGGGGAGGGGGCTGTGGCAGAAACTGCAGTGATGCCCCAAACCTGCTTCCTCCACTTCCTGAGCACACAGGCGTACTGCATTTCCCCGCTCACCTGCACATAGGCGAGACCAGGTGTTTTCTCCCAGCCCGTGGAATCAATGTCAATCAGTCACTTCTGGGTTTAACCCATCAGAAACTTTTGACACAGCCTCCCGCATGGAAAATGCAGATGACTCTGGAGCACCAGTCTTGGATTCTGCTGTAAGCAAGAAATAAAGTTCTACTGGGTGCAGGCACCGGGATTTGGGGGTTTATCTTTCCATCAGTTCTCCCTCAACTACTCCAGAAAGTAACAGGTCAGCTCAGAACTAAGATGATAGGAAGTACCAGATGCAGAGAAAGAGGGGCAGGGTGAGACTGAGAAGCAGACTCAAGCATCTTGATGTTGGGGCGGGCAGGAGAGCACATCCCAGGAACATCAGAAGCCTCCAGAACGAGAGGAGAGGTGGCAGTGTGGGTGCCACACAGAGGAAATTGGCTTTATCCTATGAGCACAGTTAAGACATTGAAGAATGTTGAAGTTTGAGGGGAGGGAAGCATGGAAAAGATGATAGGACCAGGTTTGCAGTTTTTAAAAATTACTCTGGCTGCTACAGAAAATACTAGAAAGAGGAAATGATGTGGTGAAATTGGAGGGATGGTCACTGAAAGTATCCAGGTATAGAACAGTGTTAGCTCTCAGTATTAGCACTGTCTAAGCCTCTGCACCTGTCAAGAGTTACAGAGTCAGCCACAAGCGATTTTGTCTAGGGCCAGACATGCCGCATGTGTGGCTCCCAAACCACAGTGCTTGGTTAGGAGGCCTGGGTACAGGTGGCCCGGCTGCAGCAGAGGGAGGAAAGCAGCCAGCTGAATATTGTTGGCATCAGTAAGGTTCACATAAGAAGACAGCAGGAAGGCGTGGACTCCTCCTAGTTTCATCAAATACCACGTGATTTCACCTGAGTCTAGGCATTTCTGTGCAGGAATCCATCTCACTAAATCAAAGACAGCCTGGCTTTGAACAAGACAACCATCTAACAACACAGTTCATGCCGTAGGTAGCCTAGAAAATTCTTCCTTAGCTTGGGGACTGTAAGAAAGACCCCCAATAGAAGCCCCAGAAGCACTAACAGAAAAGTACAGCTCTCTCCTTTGTGAGCTGTCATGGTCCATGTGATGGTAGCTCTTTAATCCCTCAGATGCCAGAGAAAGCCTGAAGCACAGGCATATAGAAATAATGAGTGGTTAGATTTTGGGGGTGGGGGAGGGGCAAAAATTTCATATTCAAATCAGCTTTACAGGGCAGAGAGCAAAAACAGTGACTCTACTTTAACAATTCTCTGGCGGTTTTATTCATAAAGCCTGATCAAGCCTCATCCTCCAGCTAGTGCCCTCCAACACATGCCTCAGCCCAAACCCATCATCATCCCCTCTCTGCAGACTCCTAACTCCCATGGAGGGCACATAAAGCATAGCAGCATTCTGCTTACCCTTAATTCTTATTGAATTAAGCAACTGTTAACAAAAGCGCAGAAGACTTCCTAAAGGGCAATGGGGCACTGAACAGAGTGCATTGTCACAGCGGTAGGGAAAATGGAGCCAGTCTTGAAGCAGCAACAGGAGGGGAAGAGTGGCAGGCGATGAGCATAAATCCACATTGTGCAGTAAATCGATGGGCAGTAAATAAAGTCCAATCTACTGTTCAGTCTGATCAAATTACAGAAAATAAAGCCCAAGGGTGAGCTGAATGTTATGGACTGAATGTTTATGTCCCTTTAAATTCACATGGTGAATCCCTAAACCCCAAGATGATGATATTGAAGTGGGACCTTTGGGAGGTAATTAGGCTTAGATGAAATAAAGAGGGTTGGGCCTCATGATGGGATTATTACCCTTACAAGAAGAGAAAAAGCTGGGCACAGTGGCTCATGGATGTAATCCCAGCAATTTGGGAGGCTGAGGTGGGTGGATCACCTGAGGTCAGAAGTTTGAGACCAGCATGGCCAAAATGGTGAAACTCCATGTCTAGTAAAAATACAAAAATTAGCAGGGCGTGGTGGTGCACACCTATAATCCCAGCTACTCAGGAGGCTGAGGCAGGAGAATCGCTTGAACCCAGGAGGCAGAGGTTCCAGTGAGCTGAGATCCCACCATTCCACTCCAGCCTGGGTAACATAGTGAGACCTCCATCTCAAAACAACAACAACAAAAAAAGAAGAACAGCAAGTTCACTACCATGAACCATGGTACCATGTGAGGACACAGCAAGAAGGTGGCTGTCTAAAAGCCAGGAAGAGAGACCTCACCAGGAACCAAGTCCTGCAGCACCTTCATCTTGGACTTCCTAGCCTCCGGAGGTGTGAAAAATAAATGTCTACTGTTTAAGCCACCCTTGTATGGTATTTTGTTATAGCATCTCTAGCTAAAAGAGTGACCAAGGGACTCTACCTTGATTGTCCACGATTTGAGCTGTAATCAAGTGAAATCTCCTAAACATGACATTTCTGTGAATCGTCATCTTAAACGCAAATCCTAAATAAGCCCTAACCCTAAACTCTTCCTGTTCAATCTCCCCTTACAATTATACTAATTTATTTAGGTTAATCTCCACAGTCTACAAAATGTGTGTATTCAAAGGTACAATAAGAGACTCATAAAACTTGAGAAAAGATGATCTTATGAAGTTAAAATCAATCAACCCAAAATAGCTGACCCATGCAAATGACAACCCCGTGAGATGGTCTGTCACTATAACTGTTGAGACTGAACTCATGCCCAAGCCTCCCTCAACACACAAGAATTAATTATAAGGAAGATGAGACAGAACAAAGGAAAGGAATTGAAAGTAGTCGGAGAGAAGAGACAAAATTATTGTTATTTGCAAGTGATAGGACCTGGAAATCCAAAAATATTCACTGAAAAATGATCGGGACTGTAGTTCAGTAAGATGAATAGTTACAGAGCTAAATATACAGAAATCAGTAGTTCTTTGAGATAACAGCAACACCTACTAGAGAATGCTTTCAAAAAAGATCGTGCTTACCAGGACAACAAAAACTATGAAACACTTAGAAATAGAACAAAAAGAAATGTGCAAGACCTATATGAAGAAAACTATAAAACCACCAAACGTCATAAAGTGCTGTAAAAACAATAATATAAAGACGTCAATTCTTCCCCACTGTGCTCCAGTTTATTTATAAATCTAATATAATTCTGCCTGCCCACGGTGTTCTGTTCTTTTCTTGGGTGTCTTCGATGTTCTATTCTTGGATGTCTGTGAGACCTGAATAATTCTCTTTTTTTAGCTAGTATGAGTGGGTTTCTATTCATTGCTACCAAATGACTAACTCAACCTAGGCTACCTCTTCATCTCTCATGGGCTCATGTACCTTGAGTCTCAAATCCTCTCCTTCTTCCTGCACCTGTCTCCACATGGGCTTTTGCAGCTCCTTGAAAAAAAAAAACAGTTTTTTAAAACCTTTTTTGCAGCTTTTACCTGTCACCACACCAGCCTTGTCCCAGCTCAACATCTACCTCAACTTAACTGGCTCAGCTCCTATGATGGTTAATTTAGAATCACTAGAGAAATATTCAGACAGGCTGAGCCCACCCCCTGAGTCAAGTGCCTCCCACTGGTCCAACTGGCTGTAGCCAAGGGAAACTGAGTCCCATGGCTTCAGTTGAGTGAGGTGTTGTGTGTTGCGTGTTGATAAGGGAAGCCATGGTTGACTCTTTACCATACTGGTTTATCAATAATGACAGCTCACATTTATTAGACACCTACACTGAGCCAGACACTCATGCGTTTTGCCTCATTCTAAATTCCTAACACTTTGCCAACCACCTTACCACAAAGATTTTATCATCACTTTGCTGTTAAAGAAACTGGCTGCTTGAGGTAGGCAACTTCTCTGTAGTCACTTGACTGACTGTAAGTCAAAGATGGATCCAGTTTCAAGTCTCAAATACTTGGGTTCTTCCCTCCTGGCCTCCCCAAGTTCAGAGAGCAGAGTCATATCCCCCAGGCTGAAGTGCATTGATAAATTCAGCCTCTGGGATGGCAAAGTTTGTCACCTCCTTCTCAAGGACTTTGCCCAGACACTTCTTCACCAAGCACCGCCTTTATTTACCCAGGAATTCCTGTCAGCCCTCAGTGCACTGCCGGGCATGGCTACACCTGGAGAAGACTTGAGTGATTGATTCTCCATGCTCTGCCTTGCTGTGCCCCTCCTTCTGTTCCAGCATCTGCTTATCCTCGTCCCTTCCCCACCAGCCTGACAGCACCTTGACAAGGACTGTCCTGCTTTGCAGCCACTGCACCAAGTCCACACCCACAGCAGGAGTTGAATACACACGGCTGAAGGGACATTGAATTAGTAATGCTCCAAATTGCTGGCACCCCGTAGCACCTCAGGAGTTTCCTCCCTTTACCCTAAATAAATACTGCAGCCCATGGCAAGGAAAAGGTGCTCCCAAGCCTGGAGCCACAATCTCTTGTCCTTCTTCTGGTTTTGTGAGACCATAGACACAACATACCCAGTTCCTATGCTGAGGGGGGTACATTTGGAATCTTCCCCATGCTGTTAGCTGAAGCTCTAGACCCTGATGAATCTACCTGGGAAGTGAATAGTTAAATTCATCCCGATGGTTCAAAGGAAAGCAGTTATACCCGTCCTGTGATTGGAACAAGAGAGGCACATCACAATCTTTGAGGGACCTCTCCAAATTTCACATCTCTCACCCCACTCTCATCCTTCTTCCCCCAGTGGGCCATTGTTACTGAAAGAATATTCCCAGTCCCTTGGGGACATAGGGAAGAACCACTCCATTGGGATTTTCTGCTGTGCATGGAGAGTCCCCTCTAAAGAAAGCATCCTCATTATAAGCCAGATTAGCTTCCAGAGGGGTCAGCGTCGGGGCAGCACCAGCCAGAGTGCAGCCAGTAGAGACAGCGCCCCTACTTCCTTTAGGTGAACTATTCAGAGGATGGAGGTGCTTGAAGTATGAGGTGTGGTGAAACTGATCCAAAATATATGTGTTTGTTTTGTTTCTGGCTTACTTTACATTGGTAGCTTAAGGGAACGCCAAAGAAGACCACATCGAGACCCACCTGATTTCTGTGGCATTCGTACCCCTGCTGTCTCAGGAAGCTTTTCCTGGAGTGTCCCTTCAGCCTGTGGTCCTCTTTTCAGTAGCCCCACAGCATCAGGAGCCCCATAGAGCCCGCGCTGGTTATCAGGGCCAAGTGATCCTATTTAGCTCTCTGATGATTGGAAATTCATTAGAGTCTATGAGTTTTCCCTGTCTCTAACGACTGCAGGGAATTGTCTGGCAGGAGAGATTTCCTTACACGAGAAAATATGCACATTTTCAGAGGGATTTTCGAGACAGTAAATCACCCAAGCACGCCAGCGTTTCTCGACCTGTGCCCTCCCGACAATAAACGGGGCCCTGCCACAGGAACAGCGGCACATCCACCTGCAGTCATTGCCCTGCCCACGCCTCACTCCCACCATCCCTTACATCCACACACCCATGCACATGCATGTGCACACACACGGCATCATCCCTCGCCCCTTTTCCCATTATTCTTCATGCTCCGCCTTGACCTTTTGTTAAGGAGCTGGCAAAGGAAAGACATGCAATGTCCCACGGTGTACAAGAGCAGTCGTGGAGCATCTCAAGCATCTCAGGAGGTTGAAGATGAGATGTGACTTACACATCACGTTATCATGTGGAAAACTTCAAACAAAAGCCACAAGTACCTCCCAAGGCGGGCACCCACCCAACCAACTGGCCCCCAAATCAGTGGCGGTGAGGTCCTCTCCATGTGACGGACCTCTCCTCACTGCCTACAAAACTACTTTGGGATTTACAGAACAGTTTACCTGCAAGGTTTGCATGGGAGAAGATGGAGTGGAAGAGAAGCCTGATAGCTTCTCTAAATTGCTATAGGTGGTAAGAAGTAACCCTACCAGGTGGCAAATCACAGCATAGAGGGAGTTGGGGGATCTGGAGAAGGTGCTGGTACCCTGGAGCCACACAGGTGCAGAGCACTGCAGGTAAGCTGCAGAATGGCCTGTAACAGGCTAGGGTGTCCCCTTTGGAGATTTGAAATGGGTCTGCTGAGTAAATCTGGGGATGCTCCAAACACAGATGCATCACCTTCTCCCATTTTGTCCTCCTGAATCAGTCATAATTCCCCAGGGAAACTTCTGTCTTTGGCATCCGAGGATACAGGGCTCTATTCCCATGATAAGAAGAAAATATGTTGCCATCGCCAGCCAGCACTTAGGACTCTCCAAATGAGGCAAGCATGGCTGAAAATGGATCTCTCACTCTCAGCAAAAAAGCTCCTAACAGAAGAGGACGTGTTACATCTCTGACTCCTAAGAAAAAGAAATAAGACACCTGGCTCACAGTCACCTCTAACATCGGGTAAAATAAAGAGAGAGAGAAAGGCAGTCACTTGAATTCACTCTTCTTAACTTCATTTTATTACAACATCAAGGAAAATAGTTGCAGGAGGAATGAAAATGGAGAGAAACATAGAGATTAAGCTACTCACAATTCCATTGTCTATACCTTCCTACAAGGGTATAAATATCACGGGTTTCTGTACATGCATTGGAGGTTTGCTGTGTGTGTGTGGATTATGTGTGTATGACTTCTCTCTAGGGTGTTGTTCTTTTAATTTCTTGACAGGTGATGGTTGAATTTGGTGTTTTCAGGTGGACTAGGAGCGGGCTTTCCCGCTAGGACTGAGACCCAGCCTTCTTCTTCTGGAATTTTCTGAACTGAGACTGAATGGCCACCGCTGCACGTTCTGTCTCTGGTGCGTCCATGTCAATGTCAAATTCTTCTTGAACTTTCTTCTGTCCATCTGTAGCAAGACAAACACAAACAGAAGGCAATCACTGAGCTGAAAATAGGAGCGCAGACAGCCCCACTAGATAAGTGAAGCCAGGGAGTCCACCTTGGGGCACACACGGGGGCTTGATTTATACCCCAGGACAAAAGCTCATTTGCAAAGTAAAATCCAGTGGAGTGTTTTGACAGAGCTTAGAATCTACCACCTGAGCAGGACGATGAAACTCAAGGACACAGTCTCAACACTTCATGTATTTTCTGCACATGATTTGCTGTTCTCAATGACCATCTTGATATATGGTTTTAATATTGGCTGTGCTGTTACTTTCTCCAGCTATCTCACATAGGTGCCACTTAAATATTGCTAAGATATTGGTCCAATGATAGCTGATATTCACAATTACTGAGTTAGCAAAGTTGTACACTGAGTTTCCGTGTGTAATTCTGTGTGTCATTCTCAGGAAAGATTTGCTTATTGCAATCAGGGCTTCCATTTTTATCATCGTCAAGATGGGATGACACCATTTGACCTTCACAGTTCGACTGAACTTTCACAATGCTTACATTCTTGTTCCTATGCGGTAGACTTGGCAAATGGCTTGCTAAAGTGGAGGGATTTCACCAATTCACACGGTGACAGGATACAAAGTGGGGGGCGGCGGGGAGCAAAGGCTTGGGCCTCTGTGCTGTGTACCTTACTACAGCACAGGGCCAGTGCAGCCAAGATGGAAAAACAAATAAATCAATAAAATTCTTCAGTCGTGGAAGGTAAATGTCTTTCAAAAGCCTCTAGTCTGATGAGACCCGGTGTGTTCAGGGTGGTATGGCCGTAGAGTGTATAGTGTATGCTGCTCAGGTGATGGGTGCATCAAAATCTTACAAATCACCACTGAAGAACTCACTCACGTAACCAAACACCACCTGTTCCCCAAAAACCTACGGAAATAAAAAACAAAAATAAAATAATAAATGCCTCTAGTCTGATGAAGGCTAAACATCAGATTCATCAAAGGCATCCTTTTCCTTTTTCTTTCTTTTTTTAAATACAGGCATGACGGTCTCACCCCAGACTCAGGGCTTCCTCCTTGCACAGCCGCAGCGGGAAGGGTGCTTCTAAGGGTAAGATGGATGTTGAGAAATCCGTGTCCCTGGGGGGAGGCCAGACAGCTACACTTTTAAAAAGACTCTCAGGTGTGGCCGGAATTGAGATCCAAGGACAAAGAAGGCCTTGGAGTTAGCTCAAGCCAGAACTGGCGACAGAACTCACCTCTCCTGGGACCTGGGCCAAGAGCCTCACTGCCACCCTGGGCTTGCACCTAGCGCAGAGGAGGCCAGCCCTGTGAGGAGCACAGCCGGCTTGGAGATGGGAGAACTGGAGGCATTCTGAGGCAGAGGAAAAGCCCCAGCCAGTGGGCAGGGCGTGGGCTCTATTCCTCAGTGTCACCAGGCAGCCTGAGTTCATCATCTGCTACCTTGTTTAGGGACTTTGCATAACAATGCTCAGGCACCCCTCTATCAGAGAGGGTGGAGGAAGCTGGGCTCCCTTGAGGACTTGAGGTAAGGCCTGCCTGTTCTATCCTGCTTGCTCTAGATAGATAGATAGATGATAGATAGATAGATGATAGATGATAGATAGATAGATAGATAGATGATAGATAGATAGACAGACAGACAGACAGACATACAAACATAAGTAGATGATAGATAGATACAGATAGACAGGTAATAGATAGATGAGAATTAGCACTTATTTCAGATGCATCTGCAGAGCTGTAAGCAGCCTCCTCTCAATTTTCCTAGATCCTAAGCAGCTTCCACCAGGAACCCTTCAATCATACTCTCACCTAGGAGGAGGGAATGTCAGCTCTGGCTTTGGAAGCCTTGTAGGACTGATGGAGCCAAGACCCAAATCAGAGAACTGTTGTCTTCTATTTCAAACTTGCCGCCAATGCTCATAAAAGCAGAGATGTTGAGTGCACCAATGTTCAGGAATATTTCAGAGGCAGGGGAGGGGGGTGCTTCCTTTTTAACCCACGACAGCCCAAATGATAGAGAGACAAGTGGAACTGTTTCTCACACTCCAGGTAGCTATTCACATTGTCTTCTACATTGCCAAGGCCCTTTCTTTGCAGAACAATAAGGGGTAGGATCACTGGGAGAAGTAAAAGTTTCCTGTGGCTCAAGTAGATGCTTTAAAAGTGGTTAATTAATGTTATCACATGAGCCTGGGAGTGGAGGGCAAGTGTCTAGCAAACCCAGAATGCAAATGGCTCCAGTGTTTGTGCTGATGGCAATAAACCCTTTAGTACCAATAACATCCTTGGTTAGGTAGCATCTACAGTACTAGGAGTTGTCATTCTTCATAAGATGGTTTATAGTCCCAAATCCTTCTACTCCCAGAGGAATCCTTGCATCGACTGTACAGTGAGTGCAAAGGGGAAAAATTCACTCGGATTCCAAGTAGGAGGGGAAGTTTCCCTTTTAAATGTAAAATGTTGCTGCAATCTGAAGTATTTAAAAGGCCTGATTCATCTTTTCCCTTTTATAATAATGGAAGAAAGCGGCAATATTATTTTTTGACAAATGACAAAGATGCAGAAAATTATGTATATTAAGGAAATATATAATGAAACAGTGAGGACAGGTCACAAAAATCAATTTTGCACTTATATCTTAAACTGATATCTCAGCCAAAAGTGATTGATTGATTCCTCATTTGAAAAATACTACATTGTTTAAAAAAGAAACCACTAACATTTAAGGAATCGCCACTTTCTGAACACTTCAGATAGTCCAGTTCCCGGGGGGAAGGTCAGATGCTGTCAGAGGAGTGACAGGAGCTCTTTCCGCTGAGCCAGCCGGGAGTGTGTAAGGAAGAGAACGGGGCACCCGACTGCAGTGGAGAAGGGACAACCAATTAGACTCGGTGGCACAGGGTTCAATACAAATGGTCTGTGGCCCTGGAAGTCAGGAAAGTACAGTTCTAAATACCCCGGATTCGGCAGGCACAAAGGTGGGGGAGGAGAGTAAGGGAAGGGACCACAGCCAGGCATCCACTCCCAGAACCACTCTTAGGGCCTTGGAGCCTGCCAAGGTTCCCCAAGGATGACCCTAGTGATAGTGACAAGGCCACAGGAGCAGGGTGGCCCTGTGAAGAGCCTCCCCAGCCCCATCACTCCCGGGCAGATGCGCGGACCCACGGGCAGTACAGGCGGCCCTTTCTACTGCTGACACCAGCAGGGAAGCCCTCGGCCATGCCTGCTGGGGAGAGTGAAGAGCCCTAGGCGAGGACATTCCCCGAATATGTCCCCTAGGGGCACGCCACATCCCCAAGCCTGCATTGCAGTTCTTCACGGTGCAATTGCTACCCATTACTTTACGTCTTTCTTTCCTTCTCTGGTTTGTCCTCTGTCTTCTATGCTAGAGTGTGAGCTCTGTGAGGCCAGGGACTTTGTCTGCCTTGTTCCAACAGCTTACATAGGACCCAGCACACAGTAGGTGTTCAATTAAAAACTATTGATTGCAAGTGAGTCCATTACTTAATATGCTAGGCAGCTGTCCAATGCATACGTTTATCTGGAGGACTAAACAAGCATGGTACCCTCCTTGGTAACCATTGAACTTCAGTTTGTGAGGCGAGTCCTTGTCCTCACTCCCTGCAGCATTGTCATGGAGGAGGGTCTCAACGGGCCTCTAAGGGGGGCATGTAGCTGGGAGCTGTCCTGAGAAAGCCACTGTCTGGGCAGCCAGAGGGACACAGCCCACAGGTGGCACTGTAAGGAAGATGGAAAACCTGGCGCCTGAGAATGACGTCAGGAAGCACTGCTGTATCGTGGGGGAAAGCCTCGGGAAATGCTCAAGGCCGGATGCAGAGAAGAGGGGCACAGGTGTCAAGGGGCAGACGTCCAGACCTCAACAGACACACAGGGAAAGAGGAAGGCACGGGTGCACCCTCATGCCCCTGGGCCAGGGCCTGTGGCCCCAGAGGAGGCTGTGGGGACCCAGCAAAGCCAGAGAAGCTCCAGGTGGGTTTTTAAGCCTCTTCTTGCCTAGAACAGAGCCTGCCACCAATAGCTGGCCAGGGAATAAACAAAACCTGGGGCCAGGTGTGGTGGCTCATGCCGGTAATCTCAGCACATTCGGAGACTGAGGTGAGAGTTTGAGACCAGCCTGGGCAGCATATGGAGACAACGTTTCTACAAAAAGTTAAAAATTAACCAGGAGTAGTGGCAGCTAATTTTTACACAGAGCTGAGCATAGTCCCAGCTACTCAGGAGACTAAGTTGGGAGGATCACTGGAGCCCGGGAGGTGGAGGCTGCTGTGAGCTATGATTGCACCACTGCACTCCAGCCTGGGCAACAGAGTGAGACCTGTCTCAAACAAAAACAAAAACAAAAAACACAGGCCTCGTGTCCCAGCAGCCAAAGCCCTCAGTCTCCTTGGGGATGAGAGGCTGCCTCTCTCCTCACACCTAGATACTCCCCGCACTGAGCCAGGCACCCTGCAGAAGTGGGGCAATGGAGTTCAGGTAAAATCTGAATTTGGGGATTGCCTCTGACTGCTCTGTGACTCTGAAAAAAGTTCTTAGCTTCTCTGGTGCTCAGTTTTCTCATCTAGAAAACAAAAGCCTGTGCTACCTGGCTCCCAGTGTTAGGTTTATGTTCAGATCAACACTCGGTTGTACCTTAAAGCACAGGCCACACCGTACTGGGCATGGCATGGCCAGAGCTTCAAAGGCCAGTGAAGGGGACGTGGGCAGTAAGGTGGCTCTCCACCTGTGTCTGCTCAGGGGTGAGATTCATGGATCACTCGGGCCCCCATCTAGGGAAGAAGGTGGCACTTTCCATCATGGCCACCCGCATGGCCATCATGGCCGCCCGCATGGCCATCATGGCCGCCCGCATGGCCATCATGGTCAGCTGTGTTTGCTGGGCTTGTTGCAAGATGGCCCCAGCTCAGAAATACAAAGAAGAAAGAATATCCTTAAAATTTGTTCAAAAGAGAGACTTCCCACTGCCCACCGATACAGTCCACAACTCACAAGTCATGTCACTGCAAAGCTTAGACAATGCAGAAGGACATTCTCCTTAGCTACGAGGGCACACACCATGCCCTCCTAGTGGCCTAGAGGCCTTCGCAGAGCTTCTGTGTCCAGGAGGGAGCAGGGCATCTAAATGAGTGGTACCGACGAAACAAATGCCATTGTCATGTCCAGATTGCAGTACAATCATTTCCATCATATTACCACTTGCTCCTTCACACAGATGTCTGAAGGCGTAGGTCTGGACTGGGTGGCCTCTCCCTGACATGTGCACGTAGGATTCTGCCGCCTGTATTGGAAAATCACCTTGGCCACACCCACTCTCGTTTGTTTGTTTTTTTTTTCAGTACCCAAAGTATTTTTATTGCTATATTAGCAATGGGTTTTTTAGATATTTTTTAAGGGCCACATAAAAATAGATTCAAGGAACAAATTAAATTGAAGTCCTAGATTTAAATGTTTGGTTTAAAGAATATTCTACAACAAATTTCATGTTTATGTATGAAAAGTTATATAACCTTATATGAAAATGTCATGAAGTATTTTCTACACTATACTAAATGTGTTCCCCAAGAGGGAAAAAATTAAAATATCTAAAATATATTAGATTAAGATTACAAGACCATCATAGATCTTTTGAACATGCATCTGTTTACAGAATTAACAGTATACAAAATTTTTATTTCATTATGGACCATAAAGAAATGAGTTGGTGACAACTATCCTTTGCACAACATTATCAACTCACTTTAGCCACAAGCATGTCCTTGGTATGTGTGTAAAAGAAATAGGTTCATTTATCCCTCATCAAATCATCCACAGGTTTACTTGGAAGTAAAGACGAAGGTACAGAAATGTGAAATATGTCAAGTGTATTTTTTCTGTCTTTCAAACAACATCCCAAGCATGGCCTCAGTAGCCTGAAATTATAAAATACTTAACTGGGCTTTTAGTTATCTACACTGACTGCCAGAATGTAAATTAAGTTGCCCAAATTAGCACATCAAATAACAAAATCAGCCAGAAAGCAGGCTGAAAAGCATTAAATGTTTCATATAGGTGAGTTTTTAAATCATTTAATTTCTATAGAAAAATTTTATTCACAATATAATGTGACAGAAATTGCCACAGGAATGATATACTGATTGCAATAAGGTTGCATGCAGCAGCAGCTTTGTACTTTATAGCTATTTTTGTTTATAAAAATTAAACCTCTCCAGTCATGCTTATCACATGGTCTTAAATTTGTAATGTAAGTGAATAAGGAATACCATCTAGTTCAAAGAGAAAATGTAATTTTGAATGTGAATTATCTGTATGAAACATGAAGTACACTACTGAACCCTGAAACATGCATGTCTAGATTTGCTTTTTGTCCAAATCCAGCCTGTTTGCAATCACTTCCTACTCATACAATACCAAGAGGATCCGTTTGTAATTGTGGTTGTATCAGCTGAGGTTGCAATGGTGGCGGCAACTGAAGTGGTACCATTGGTTCCACCAACTGCCCTGGGTTTGAAGGTGGTGGAGGAGCCACAATGTTTGTCGTTTCTACAATTTCTCCATTGTAAAAGAAAAACTGACACTGCTGAATGAATGTTTCAACAACAGATTGATGAATCTTAGTAGTAGACAGAAACTCTCGATTTTCAAAATCAGGTCTCATCAAGGTTGGCCAAAAACAGATGGATAAGTTGTCTGCTGTCATTAGGTTGATTTTATTTTGCTGACTAACCCTGTTTAGATGTGTTATCACGTATCTGAACACATCATAGTTTACAGGATGAAATTTCTTAACAATTTCTTTCAAGGCATGAAGACGTTCTGTTTTATCCGAGATTTTTGCTGCTTCCAATAGTTCCGGATGAAGAAAATATGGAATTAAAGGATCTGGCAGATCTGCAAAGAAAGGTTTAAGGGCTCCAGCTACAGCATTTACTGTTACTTCCATTGACACTAGATTGATATTATGATCTTGATCAAACTGCTTTTGAATATTGTCTTGGTCAGTTTTGTTCCTGCTGACACGGTAGAGTCCTTCGGTACATAACCCTGTATCTTCAATAAATTCCACACATTTCTCAACAAATAGTGGTACGAGCTTCTCAGCTGTAACCAGATCCTGGAGGGGCATCCCAAAGTAATTACTTTCCCAATTTCTACGTGTTGGTGGATTGAAGTTCTTAGTTTTCTTTTTCTGCTTTTTATCTTCTTTCACTTTGTGGGTTTTCTTCTTCATCTTCTTATCATCTAACTCCTGGTCAGAAGTGATTACAGGATTATCAATACCACCTTTCCAAGTTTCAACAGGAGAAAGAAGTGGATCTTCTTCACTTCCACGATGTCTTCTTTTTCTTTTTGTTTTAGAAGTGGTGAAAGCCTCATCATCACTGGCATCTGAATGTGTTCTTCTATAGTATGACTTGGCTTTACTAAACAAAGTTTTAGATTTATATTTGTATTTTGAAGGCCTCCGTTCCCCACGACTTTTTGAGGTTCTATCAGAAAATCCATTTTCTTCATCTCCTTGGGTATTATTTACAAATGAGTTTCGAATTTTAATGCGATTTTGACTATCATCTGGGACAACATAAATCTCATCAGAATAGCCCTTCTGTTTGAAAATTGTATCAATGGGTTCCGCATAGCTATCTGAAGGATCCATATCTTCAGGATGTGCCAAAGGCACCCAGGAAGTCTGCTTTCTTGGATTTTTACCAATACCAGCTTCAATTGTTTTTAAAAGGTTTGGATCCAGTTTTTTCACATTTGTCTTAGGTACAACTGGTTTAGGTTTAATAGGTGGAGGCACTTTATGGTTGCGTTCATGGTCATGACAGTTTGGGGTACTATGAATAGGATATTCATTTCCTTCCAAATCTAATCTATATCTGGAACGGTGGCTTTTCAGTCTGAGTGAGCAGCAGGTTACACTAGATTACATTTGGCCTGAGGATGCCTCCATACTCCAGTCCTCAAATAAAAACTACAATCTTACTTAGTACAAAAACTAACTAGAAGCCTAACTCAGGAGTACTGTACAGGCGTGCTCTGGTCCACAAACAGTGGGGTCTCCGTCAATCACAGCAGCCCATTTTCAGTCTATCACAGGTGGGCAACTTACTCAAACAGGGCAAAATGCTGCACTGTAACCAGTTAAGCTGCCTCGGTGCCTCACGTCTGCTTTCTGCCCATCAAGACTGCCGGACCACGTGGCAGGCTGGAGTTCTGAGAACATGTTCTGGTTCAGAGAGATGCCTAATTCTGGAATCATTCTTTGTTCAACTCCACTACATTTGACTTGTCCTCGGCTTTTCCTTTTAAGAAGTATTTCACCAAAATACCTTGTAAGCCATCCAGGGCTTCACAGTTGTCATACTTGCATTTGCCTCAGGTCCTGGAATTCTACCTTTTCCCACTCTGCATAGACATTCTGAAATTCTCAAGCTGACCACAGAACAGTCAAGAGATATTCATGCCAATTAGCAGATTTGATGTAAAAGAACAGCAATTCCAACTCCACTAGAAGGCGAGGGGAAACCCGACTTATTGATCATTATAGCTCAAAAAAAAACGGTCCCATGATTCAACGTCCTGTGTCCCTGGGGGGCCGTTATCCCTCGTAAGGCCTTCAGACTTCAGCCAAGTCCATCACCTGTAAGATCTCACCTCAAAGGAAGTGACAATGAAAATCTATCAGGCTGGGCAGCTATGTGAACTGCTACATGATCTAGCTACCTGTCCATTACCTGTCTACCTGGCACACTGCCCTTTCTCAACAAAGAGTGTAGCTGCAAAATGGCTCCAAGCAATGAGGCTTTTCCCTCTGAGCAGAAACCTCATTAAACCACCAGGACCTGACACAGAGCTCTGCCAATGGCCCTTGAATAATGAAGAAATGACGATGTTCCCTGAGGCTTGGAACGTCCCCTGATTCAGTTCTGCCATGACCTCCACTAGGGAGCAAAACAGTCCTGTTCAAGTTTAAACTTTGCACTAGTATAGACATTTCTTATGCTACTTTCCTGAAATACTGCCTTTCCCCCACAGAAACTGAATAGAAGGTGGCCTCTGCAATTATATGTTTTATGATGTCATAAGAGAAAGCTCAGGCAGCCCTTCTTAAAGATGGAATGGTAATAAAAACCACTCTTTATTGAGCATTAAATAGATCCTCCCTCATATACTCAAGTAGATTTTATTTTACAGATCATTTGATGGGCAAATGTAAAATAGAGAATCAGAAATATAAAGGTTAGGAACTATTATACTACCAGTTGAAGACAATCCCGAATGAATATTACAAGTCTCAGGGCCAGGCATGGTGACTCACACCTGTAATCTTAGCACTTTGGGAGGCCGAGGCAGGAGGGTCACTTGAGCCCAGGAGTTTGAGACTAGCCTGGGCAACATAGTGAGATCCTGTCTCTATACTTTTTTTAAGTCTCTGGTATTGTCGTGAAAATCCAAAGAACAGAAATATGCTTTGATAAATTAAAATTCCACTTGCATTTATCTATTCTGATAAAACAGAGTTTGGTGCTGGAGCAGAGGTTCTCACATCAGTCCCATAGTCCATCAGCAGATACTTGTCAAGAAGAGTATGAGTTTGCTCAGGCTGCCATAACAAAATACCAGAGACTAGGTGGCTTCACCAATGGGAATTTATTTTCCCACAGTTCTGGAGGCCGGAAGTTGGAGACGAAGGTGTTGGCAGGTGTGGTTTCTCGTGAGGCCTCTCTCCATGGCTTGCAGATGGCCACCTTTTTGCTGTGTTGTCACCACATGAGGACATTAATTTAACATTAATCAATTAACCATCTCTTTAACCATCTCCAAAAGTAGTTACACTCTGGGGTACTAGAGGTTAGAGCTTCCACATATTAATTTGGGTGGGGAGATGACATGGCTCAGCCTATAACCGCACCTGACCTAATTTGGAGGCTTCATAGGTTTTAAAGTAGCTTTGCATCATAGAGAATCTATATTTAAGATTCCCTATTTTACAAAGAGAATTTGGGTTTCTGTAATCTGTAGTTTGGACTTATGTAGTCATTTATGAGAGCTGAGGAAACATTCATCATCCCCATTCCGGAAGGGCGCTTAAGATCACCTTGTGAAAACTGGCCAAGCCTGAGTTGGGATCTGGGTCTTGTTCCAAATCTTGTTTTCATGCTGTGGGGTTGTGCTACTTCATCTCCTTAGATGTAGACCAAGTTGACAGACTTCTTTATGGACCAGTTAATATAGCTCTGGGGAAACAGCATCTCTTGGATGGTCCAAGTCTAAACACATAATACAGTCAACCAGCTTGCAAAATCTGCTGGTTTACCAGGCAGTCTGGGGGAACTATACCAAATTCATGCATTCGGCGAGTGATCTGAGAGAGCCATCCCTGTCCTGGGGGCTGGGAGGGAGCAGAGAACAAACCTAGTCCCCTCCCTCCCCAGGAAAACAAATGGAAAGGTAAATGCACAAATAAGTAATAGAATTTCAGAGATTCAAAGAGCAAAGCAGGCTGCTGGAGAGGGTGAGGTAAGATTGTCAGGTGGGGCCTCTGCCGAGGAGCCATCCTGGGAGGGGCACAGCCCCACAGTGAGGCCAACCAGGATGGTGGCGGCAGCCAGGGCTCTTCACGGATGGTGGGAAATAGCACTTCCAGAAAAATGGTCTTCATCTGTGCACTCACAATCTAAGTGGCAGGCTTCAAATAATTAACATAAATTCCTAGGAAATTAACAGACATGAAAAGTCACCTAGGGCATGACAGAGCGATTCATGGATCCTGCAACAGTCCCAGAAAGGATAAAAAGTTTGAAACACAGCACTATTCAAAAACACATTAACCCCTAAACTTGGGAAAGGAAACTCTCAAATCTGTTTGTTTCCCAGTTGATGGCGATGAAAGGTCATTGCTCACATCATCATGGTTACGTCATTGGAGGAACCAGCAATAAGTCACCACAGCAGCTTTTACTTTTAACACCACACCACACCAAACACACATATCGTATCACACACACACACCACACCCATCACACATCACATATCAAACACACTACACCACACACACCACACAAACACAAACACCCCACACAGACCAAACACACACACATCACACACACCACACACACACAAACACACCCTACACACCACACACACACACGCCTACACCCACACACCACACACATCACACATCAAACACACCCCACACACAAACACGACACACACACCAACACACACCCCTCACTCCACACACATGCACTCATACATACAAACACACCTCACCACACACACTCCTACACAAACAACCCTCACCGCACACACTCACACACACCACACACAAACACACCACACCACACACACAAAACACACATACCACACACAAATACACCACATTACACATACAAACACATACCACACATACACAAATACACATTACACACCTCACACTACACACACATACACACCACACACACACAAACCACACACACCATACACATACACACATTAGACCACACACATCACACCACATACACACTCATACACACCACACAAACAGGTAAATGCTTTAATTTACATATTGATCACTCTTCATATTTTAAGATTGATTTGATAGAAACGAATGACCTCCTAACGCCTAATCCTGTAGATCAGAAATTTGTGCCCAAGCAGTAAATTGGGATGTAATAGTCCCGAGTAGGAGTCTGCCTTCATTAGGAGTCGCAGCACATAGCATACTATAAAAGCACCTAAATTTTAGCACGCTATAAAGAAATAACAGTCATTGAACTTAAGTATGCCTTCCAATTGGGGTATTTTAATGCCAAGGTTCTTAGAACGTTCTACCTTCTTTCAAAGTATGATATTAACTTTGGAAGAATTACCGTCTGTCAGCTGTGTTGCCCTTGATATAGTTAAGCTAATTGATGCAGAGTTCTGTGCTGCTGGGGCCCTCTTAGCTGGGATCCCCTCCCCCACACCGAGGCCACTCAGCCAAGGAGACGGAGTGGGGGTTCCCTCCTAAGGACCCAAACCCTTGCCCTTGAGGCAGAGAAAGCCAAAGAGACAGGTAACAAAGCAAGCAAGGATTGCAATTTTATCCTTTACACCTCACATTGGATCAAGATATACTCAAAGAATAAGGCATCTAGTGTTGGAGAAAAGGTCAATTCCTCCAGAGGAAAAAAACTATAACAATAAATTTATACCTGTAGTCCCTAATAATGCTGGCATACAGCATCACGCTTTATGAAATGCCAATTAAAAAAAAAGACAATAAGCTCTTTAAAAAGCTGGGAACAAAGCATGCAGAGAGGCACTGTGTCCTTCTGCCTGACTTCCTGAGTTGCAGTCCCTCCACAGCTTGGGGAGTGTGGGATTCCAACGAGCCAGCCCCACAGCCCAGAGCCACTTCTCGTTCCTGCCCGCTGGCTCCGTATTTATCGAACGGGGGCTGCTGGTGTGGAGAATTGCAATTTTCCAGGTCTGTGCTAAGAGGCAGAGATTAATGAGCAAGTTCAGGCATTAGCAGTCCCAGGCAAGGGGACTTTCTGCATCTATTGTATTCCCCAGATCAAATAAAAACACAATTTGCATTTCTTCTAGCTTTCCATTTACCAAGTTAGTGCCTTCTTTGGTACTTAAAGCTTTTTCCAAGAGCGAACAATTCTCTTTTGTCCTAAAATAGAAGTATTCTGAAACCCACAGTCTTCGATTGTTCAAATCAAGTTCTCATTAATACAAAGCCTAATTTGGTAGCCAAAAGTAAGAGTTTACTCTGAGCTCCTCTCGGTCATCTATTTCCCATTCTTCTGTCTCTCGGGCTTCCATCCAGAGGCACCCTGGCTTATATAAAACGCCCACTGTGGCACTAGATAATCAAATTAGCACAAATCCATGCTTATCGATTACAAAGAATGAGAACTAATGAGATCAGATCTTCCTCCAAATTTATTAAGCGAGGAAGGGCACAAAAAAACAAGGTATAATCATCACTGAAGAAACACTAATTTTTCTGTTGAAAAGGCAAAATTCATTCCTATTTGTATGAATTGCTTAGGCTGTCATGACAAAGTATCACACACGGGGTCACTTAAGCAACAGAAATTTATGTTCTCACATCCAGGAGGCTGGAGTCCAAGATGAAGGTGTTGGCAGAGCAGGTTCCTCCTAAGACCTCTCTCCTGGCTTGCAGATGGCTTCCCTCTGTGTCCTCACATGAGGATCCCTTTGTGAATGTCTGTGTCCTGATTTCTTCTTCTAAGGACAGCAGCCAGACTGGATGAGGGCCCAGCCTGAGGACATCATTTCGATTGAATTACCTCTATAAAGACCCTATCTCCAAATAAGCTCACATTCTGAGGTCATGGAGATTAGGGCTTCAACACTTGAACTGGATAAGGAGGGAGTACACAATTCAACCCAGAACCACTAGCCAAATGCCTACATTTTCAAGAAAAAAATAAAGACAATCAGAGAGGTATGATGAGAAACAGCTTGACTAAGAACAGCTTGAATTCAAGTCATGACTCTTGACTGTGGTCAGATTTGCCTTCCTGAGGTTCAAATCCTTGCCCAGGCTTGTTTTTCTCTGGAGAGCATGTGCAGGGACACAGTTTGTAAGGAGTAGAGGGCCATCCCAATGCAGAGGTGCATTGCCCAAGATGGCAGCCGGCAGCCTGGCTTGCCCAAAGCACCCTCCTTCCAGCTTCTCCGTCTACCACCAGGCTGAGAAGCTGGAGGACATCATTCCCAGATGTCTCAGGGGTGGAAGTCTGCCGCACAGGTGAGGGCTGGCCAGGCAGGTGCACTAGAAGGTTATGAGAGGCAGAAGTGCACACCAGGGGCCAGCCAACCACAGGAAGATCCCACCTTCTGGTAAGCCCTGAGGCGGAGGTACTGGGTTTCTCTGGGGCAACTGTGGGGACATCCCAGTGTCCTTTGCCTGGTGGCACATGCCAGGCAACATTAGGAGCAGTCAAGCATCTGCTAGAAAGATCTATCGTGTCGCTAAATATCTTCCATATGAATTGTTTCTGGCTGGACACCATCTAGGCTGAGCTCTCTGCCTCCCAGAAAATTTTTTTTTTCTGTAACTTTTATTGTAAGTTCTGGGGTACATGTGTAGGATGTGTAGGTTTGCTACATAGGTAAATGTGTGCCATGGTGATCTGCTTCACAGATCAACCCATCACCTAGGTATTAAGCCCGGCATCCATTAGCTATTCTTCCTGATGCTCTCCCTCCCAATAAGCCCCAGTGTGTATTGTTCTCCCCCATGCATTCATGTGTTCTCATCATTCAGCTCCCACTTATAAGTGAGAACACGTGGTGTTTCATTTTCTGTTCCTGTGTTAGTTTGCTGAGGATAACAGCTTCTAACTCCATCCATGTCCCTGCAAAGGACATGATCTCATTCCTTTTTTAGAGCTACATAGTATTCCATGGTCTTTATCCAGTCTATTATTGATGGGCATTTAGGTTGATTTCATGTCTCTGCTATTGTGAATAGTGCTGCAATGAACAAACGCATGCTTCTGTCTTTATAGTAGAATGATTTATATCCCTTTGGGTATATACCCAATAATGGGATTGCTGGGTCAAATGGTATTTCTGCTTCTAGATATTTGAGGAATCACCACACTGTCTTCCACAGTGGTGGCACAATGGTTGAACTAAGACATACATAGGTTCAAAACAAAGGGATGGAGGAAAATTGACCAAGCCAGAAATTATTAAAGGACTTGTAATAAAAGCCCTTTCTTCCAAATCCAACAAGAGTAGATTCTGCTGTCTGCACCACCACCTCCTATAGCCATAACCAGTTACCCTGGGGCCAGGGGAGGAGAGAAATATTATATAAAGAAAAGGGGTAATCTTGTGCTGTTAGAGATCAGATTGCAAGATTTTAGTTTATTTACATAGAAAATATGTTAATATTTACTCGAGAATACCTTGAAGGAAAGTGGGTAAATGAAAATGCTTTTGGGAGTGAGAATAACATACCAAATGCTTTCTTCTCTCTGAGCACATGGAAAGAACTGAAATTCCTTCCCAGGAATCAGCAGCTAGCTGCCCTAACAGCAAACCACAGAAAAGCCACAGTTTGCCCTTCTTCACACTCTGACTAGGAAACATAGAAAAAAAATCTCGTCAGGCTAATTGGAGGGATAGAGGACAAATTAGTCATCCGACAATTCAGATAACCCCTCTGTGCAAGCTAACCAGCTTGTAAGTACCCAATAAACTCCAGGAGCAGAAAGGTGTTGTGGCTGAGTCTGTTCATTGCCTTTGTTTATCCGCTTTTTCTTAGTTCCAAAACCCCTGATCTGGGGCTGAGCACATGGTTATCCAGGAAACAATTTCCAGCCTCCTTACTCTTGGATGTGTCTCTGCAACTAGGATTTGGTCAATATGATGTAAGTGGAAAAAAGAAATCTTACAATAAAATTAACAGACATCCCTTGCCCATTTTTTCCCTCTGTTCACATCTGTTTTCTGTTGGCTGAAAGGTAGGTGCAATGGCTGGTGCTCATGCAGCCATATTCAACCATAAGTTGGAAGTCTTATGCCAAATATTGCCAAACAGTAACAGATGCTTGATGCTCCTTGAAACTACACAGAATGCCCTTGACCATCTACCTCCAGAATCCTTCTATATGAGAGAGAAATAACCTTCTCCATTGTTTAAGCAGTTGTTATCTTGGGGTTTCAGCTTCTTTTAAATGAACCTCATCTTCTACACATATGTGATAATCAGTGTATAATTCATCAGGAAACATTTTATTTCAAGTTGATAATGGAAATTCACATGTATTTTACTGTGTATTGGATGGGTTCATTTCCTTCCCTGAACTGCACATTTTATCTTTTGCTTACGTGCATCCATTCAGTTTCTGAAATGGGTAGTCATTTCTTCATAGTATTTAATGCTTTAAAAATCCCAGAGATTTTTTTTTTTTTTTTTTTTTTTTGCAGAAATACTTCCTTTATATTCAGTAACCTTTGGCAACATTCCCTCTGAGGCTTCCCTGCTTCATGTTATTTTTTTTCTCCTTGTGGGACATTTGCTTCTCCTTCCATACCCTTCCCTTTGCAGTTGTGGAAACTATGTCGTTTTTCAAGTGCCTGAAAACACAGGAAATTGATGTGAGCAGGTCCTGCTCCAGGGAAGGTGACCTCCCTAGTCAGATTTCAGGCCACTCCCTTCATTCTGCACTAGGTCTATTTGTTTCTTCCTTTCACAGCTTTGGAATAATTGGAGTTTTCCTTTTCCTCTGATATTCCCTAGTTTTACCAGGTATCAACTGACTCTCCCGAGGGTGCTCACCACCTTCTAGGACTCACATGTGTCCCAGCTTCTAAAATCTCCAATACCAGATTTAAAGCATTAAACTCTAAAAATTTCACCACCATAGAGAATTTCATACAGTTCCCCAGTTTTTAAATAGAAAAAAAGTCGAATGCAATCATAATTACAGGACATTTTTAAGTAGTCTCAAAGGAACATCAATTAGCCTAATTAATATAAGAACCTCACTTGAACCCACTGAGTTTCTTCTAATTAATTCTCCTTGCCCCATAATTCTACAAAGAATTTTACTTTCTTTTTTTTTTTTTTTTTTTTTTTTTTTATAGTTTTCTCACGCAGGCTGGAGTGCAGTGGCATGATCCCGGCTCACTGCAAC